>NC_048321.1:14407814-14479023 GCF_013100865.1 Trachemys scripta elegans
CCCTTCCCTGGATCAGCCCAGTTCAGTTAGAACCTGTCAGGTCTAGGCGTGCTACAAACCCCCGACCTCCCCATGTGCGTTACTTTGCATTGATCAAAACAACTTCATCTGCCCTCGTGTTGCCCATTGACCCAGCTCCATTCGATCTCGCTGACTAACCTCAGTAAGTGGCCTCCTCTGCAGATTTCACCACCTCCTCGCTCACCCCCCTTGCAGATCCTTTGAGTAACTTGAACGCTGGATCTAGGATAGAGTTTGGAGGCCTCGGCTTTTAAGCTTTTGCCATCACACAAAATCCCCATGAATTCCTGCTCTGTTTTCTAGAGACACAAGGTGTGGGAAGAGACGAGCTTCCGAGCGACACAGAGCTCTTCTGCGGGTCAGCGGAGCTCGAGAGCTTGTGTCTCTCCCCAGCAGAAGCTGGTCCAATAAAAGCTATTCCCTCACCTACCTTGTCTCTCTAATATCCTGGGACCCACACGGCTACAACAACGCTGCAAACTCCTCTGTTCTCTGGCTGTTGTCCTGTTTCTGCTCCATGACACTCCCTTGCCTTCCGCCCCAGGGCTGTTTCGATTCCTTCCTGCCCTACAGCAAGGGAGTTTGCTGAAGGCTTTTTGAAAGTCCAAATCAAGTATGTCGACTAGTTCTTCTCTGCACCCTAAACCTGGGATGTTCAAAGCAGCTGAAGAGAGTGCGAGGCCCAACTCCCATGGAGTTTCAGCCGATGCTGGCCCCCGCGCTGCTGGTTTTGCCTTTGAAAATCTCCCTATTTCATTCACACACCATTCCATGAGTGGGGCTTCTTTTCCTTTGCACAAACTGAGCCTCTTATCCCTGCTCTATCATCATCATGGGGTTTCACCATTCACAATATAGCTCCAGCCTTTACGCATTTTGCAGCAGATCGTGGAAGATTGCAAAGGATAATATAACAAGGCATTAAAAACTCTTACCTTCAGCCACACAATGGTTCCGTTCACCTCCGAGTTCTCTGTAAATTGAAGAGATGCACTAACCTGTCTAGCACGGCCCCTTTCCTCTGTATATAGGCCAAAGATAGAATTGGAATCATATATACATTGGGAGTAATGATTGACTGAAATGTAACATGTTATACGATCCTCACGCCTGGCCACTCCCTCTTTAAGGACAATTCAGACCGACTCTTTCTCAACCCATCAGCTTGTGTTTTATAAAATTTGTTTCATAAAGTCTGCTGGTTCGTGCAACAGAGATAAGAGGTGATATTCAGCTCAGTCGCAAGGGTAGAGGTGCGGCTGTTTGCACATTAGAGGTGTTTAATCAGATCATGGGATGGGGTAGATCATAGAGCGACGGCAAATTCACAGCAAATGAGGATCAGGCCCCACTGACTCCAATGGGGCTAGGGCCAATTGACACCAGTCCGGGATCTGGTTCCATTAACTCTAATGGAGCAACGGACGATTGACACCATATGGGGGGGTCCAGTGAAACTTCCAAGGTAACTAAAGTTGGCTATGGAGTTGGCCCCATTACAACAGCTCCCCTCCCACTCCCAGTATAGGTTGCTAAAGTACTTCTCATTAAATTGTGTAAATATTCATTGGTGATACATTTTCTTCCCCGCCCCATGTCAAGGGCATTGCGGCAAACTGTGTCTCACGCACATGACGTTGCACCCGGCTGGGGGAATTTAGTTATAGGATAACTGAGTGGAGAAGAGCATTTCGGCATTTTGGTTTTATTTCAGGCCAGTTTTGCTCCTGGAGGTTGTCGAGATGGGTAGGGGGCTTCCAGAGAGAAGCCAGGTGTTAGGATCGCCAGGAGTCTAAAGAGAGAGAGTGGTCGGAGATTGGCTGATGAACAGTGCGATGGAAAACCTGGGGATTAGTTATATTAATGCAAAGCTCAGATTCAACTGGTAGGTGGTGGTTTTGTATTGGTGCCTCACCGACTTTGCAGCCTTGTTCTCTAGAATCTTATCTGTCGTTGAAAACACAAGAATAAGGGGAATGGAAAAGTCCCCCGCAAACCTTTTTCAAAAGCTCTTTCGGTTTTAGATGGTCTCACGTGGTCGCCTTTTCTAAAAGGGTCAACATCTGGTTTTATTTTAAAACTGTCTCCGTAAACCGTTTTCCATATCTTCAGAGAATGTGAGGGGTTGACATCAGCGGGTCTGGTACGTAGAGTTCTGTGAAAGCTCCAGTTGTCACTCTTTACAACACGTCGAGGTAGCCAATGGGGTTGTGGTTTGCAAAATTTCTCCACCTCCAAGTTTGTAAAGTTCTGTTAAATCTCTCCACAACCCCCACATCATACCACTTTAGCAATCTGCTTAAAGTTTTATTTAGAATTTTTTTTCTCTGATCTGTCTGTAATTTATGAGGCTGGCAACCTTCACTGAAAACAGCTTTAAAGGCCATGGTACTTCACTGCCCATTTTATCTTTGAGGCCTAAGGCCCAGGCTTATTTAGAGAGACTGTCTATTGCTGTTAAGATATACTTGCAATCACTGTCAAACTCCAGAGATCGGGGGGGGGGTTCCAACCTAGACCCTCGCATTACACCTCTCCTGATTAGTACATGTTTCCCTTCTGGGATGCTCTAAGGGGGGCTGAAACCCCCTTGGTAGAGAGTGGTGGGAGGAGTTCTTAGAGGGGTCACACAGCCCTCTTTTTGGGTGGGTCACTCCACCCCAGAACCTGCCCTGAATGGTCAAATCTGCTCTCAGGGAGGTCCTATGGGGCAAAACCCCACCGCACTTGATACAAGGTGGTGGGAGGAGTTCTTAGAGGGGTCACACAGACCTCTTTTTGGGATGGTCACCCCATCCCAGAATCTGCCCTGGTTGGTCGAATCTGCTCTCAGGGAGGTCCTATGAGGTTGAAACCCTCCCCAGTTGGTACAGGGTGGTGGAAGGAGTTCTTAGAGGGGTCACATGCCACCCCTTCCTTCTGGTCATGTGTCCATCTTCACCCCAGAAGTAGTACCCCAGGGGGTGAGTCTTACGGTGACAAGTGGGTGGAGCCTGAGGGTGAAAGAGGTGGGTTCAATATTTGATTGATGTTGTCACCCTTGTACTACTTATCTATCCCCATACACCTCCACTGTCTATCTGGAAAGATCTTCAGAGCAGGACTGTGTCAACGTGTCTGTGCAGCGCCTGGCACAACGGGGGCCCCAATTTTGTTAGAGTCTGGGAAGTGCTTGGCACAACACGTCCCTGATCTCTAGGTACCCTAGTACCTTTATTTCTCTCTTACATGCCAAGGAACCTCAGATCCCTCCACGCTAGGATAGCACTGAAATGCAGCCACCTCTGGGGTGGGGGTGAACCCCAGCCTGGGGAATGTCTAATGACAGCAGCATTTAGGAAATGTGCCTTGGAAGATTAAATATCCACAGAGAGGAGCCCAGTTGCTTGAACAGAGACAAGGGTTGAAATCAACAACTGCACTGCAACTCCCATTCATCCTCTCCCTCTGGCAGCCCAGGTAGACTGCTGCCCAAGGACTTTTCCCCAAGGGTTCCCTCCACCTTCCCAGCGACTGCCCCCCTGCTCTGGCCCTGCAGCCTTTTCTCTCCCCAGCTGTGGGAGGGCCACTAGTCTGCCACTGTTAACCATTTAGGATGTGGCCACGCTGCAGCTGGGAGGGGTCCAGCCCAGCTCAGGGAAAGGGACCCAGGCTAGCCTGACTTCGGTACTGGGCAAACTCTTTGAAGCTATAATAATGAACAGAATTGTCAGACACATAGATGAACATCATTTGTTGGGAAAGAGTCAACATGGTTTTTGTAAAGAGAAATCACGCCTCACCAATCTCCTAGAATACTTTGAGGGGGTCAACAAGCATGTGGACAAGGGGGATTCAGTGGATCTAGTGTACTTCGATTTTCAGAAAGCCTTTTACAAGGTCCCTCACCAAAGGCTCTTAAGCAAAGTGAGCTGTCATGGGATAAAAGAAAAGGTCCTCTCATGGGTCAGTAACTGGTTACAAAATAGGAAGCAAAGGGTAGGAATAAATGGTCAATTTTCAGAATGGAGAGAGGTAAATAGTGGTGTCCCCCAGGGGTCTGTCTGTACTGGGCCCAGTCCTGTTCAACATATTCATAAATGATCTGGAAAAAGGGGTAAACAGTGAGGTGGCAAAATTTGCAGATGATACAAAACTACTCAAGAGTTAAGTCCAAAGCTAACTGCGAAGTGTTACAAAGGGCTCTCACAAAACTGGGTAACTGGGTAACAAAATGGCAGATGAAATTCAATGTTGATAAATACAAAGTAATGCACATTGGAAAACATAATCCCAACTATACATACAAAATGATGGGGCCTAAATTACCTGTTACCACTCAAAAATGAGATTTTGGAGTCATTGTGGATAGTTCTCTGAAAACATCCACTCAACGTGCAGCGGCTGTCAAAAAAAGTGAACAGAATGTTGGGAATCATTAGGAAAGGGATAGATAATAAGACAGAAAATATCATGTTACCCCATATAAATCTATGATACGCCCACATCTGGAATACTGTGTGCAGATGTGGTCGCCCCATCTCAAAAAAGATGTATTGGAATTGGAAAAGGTACAGAGAAGAGCAACAAAAATGATGAGGGGGATGGAACAGTTTCTGTATGAGGAGAGATTAATAAGACTGGGACTTTTCAGCTTGGAAAAGAGATGGCTAAGGGGGGATATGATAGAGGTCTATAAAATGTTGAAGGGTGTGGAGAAAGTGAATAAGGAAGTGTTGTTTACTCCTTCCCATAACACAAAAACTGGGAGTCACCAAATGAAATTAATAAGCAGCCAGTTTAAAAACAAACAAAAGGAAGTATTTCTTCACACAACACACAGTCAACCTGTGGAACTCCTTGCCAGAGGATGTTGTGAAGGCCAAGACTATAACAGGGTTCAAAAAAGAACTGGATAAGTTCATGGAGAATAGGTCCATCAATGGCTATTATCCAGGATGGGCAGGGATGGTGTCCCTAGCCTCTGTTTGCCAGAAGCTGGGAATGGGCAACAGGGGACGGATCACTTAATGATTCCCTGTTCTGTTCATTCCCTCTGGGGCATCTGGCATTGGCCAATGTCAGATGACAGGATACTGGGCTAGATGGACCTTTGGTCTGACCCAGTATGGCCATTCCTATGTTCTTATGCTCGAGTGTGGATAGCAGTGTGGCCATGTGCACGGGGAGATGTGTGTCCGGACTCCCTGTGTGGAGCCCCGCCATGCCTCAGTTTCCCGGTTCCCACCGGGCTGTTGCACAGACCAAGTGATGAATGTCTGTGAGGGCCTCAGATCCTGTGGTGAGAACTCCACAGAGAGGCCCAGGAGGTGTCATTAGTCATTCCGAGAAGCATGGGCTAGGAACGGCGGGTGGGAAATACGGCCTGGGGTAATGCCCCAATGAGAAGGAAAAAACGTATTGACCGTGGCAGGGCTGCGGTGGAAACGCACAGTGTGTGATCATGAAATCAAAGGCTGTAGCACAATGCAAACGCGCCGGGGGATTGAATTAAGCTCATACTGGCACTGTGTGTTCTGGCATTTCCTAACTTCTCAGTGCTTGAGTGGGCAACCTCCATGGTGTGCTTGGGATGTAGATTTTTATTGCAGATTTTATATTTATAAACACACACAGAGCCAAGCAAATTCGTATATGCCTAATGTATCTGACAGTGCCCCAGTCTCATGCAGATGGGCTCAGCAACAGGCAACCCAAACACAACACAACACAACACAACACAACACAACACACTGGGGGCTTTTATTTTGGATCCTGATTTATTCGGTGAATTTGCTAATGCACAGAGAGATTCCAGCCAGCCGCGAGGTACCGGGACAGACACACACCCATACGCTGGGCAGACTCTTGGCTATGCAGCAGCCCCTTTGCATCGCCCCAGCAACACGGAGAGGGGTAGCTGGGACTTCAGGCCTTTATTCACAGGCACCAGGAGCTGCGTGGGCCGTGCCGGGCGGGGTCAGGAGAGCAGCTTCACCAGCAGCAGCCCAGTCAGGCCAGGCAGGTAGAGGGCAAAGGAGAATTTCCCCAGAGCCGGGCTGGCTCCACTGTGGGTTGCATGGGTGGGGCGGGCGGGTTTGGATGAGGTGGTTGTTTTGGGTGAGGTAGTGGGTTTGGTGGTGGGGGTGGTGGTGGTTGTAGAGGTGGGCATTGTTTTGTGGATGGTGGTTGTTTTGTTTGTGGTAGTTCTTTTGGGGGGGGTGGTTGCGTTGGGGGTGGCGGCGGTGGTTGTAGCGAGAGTGGTGGTGGTTGTTGAGAGGGTGGTGGTGGTGGTTGTTTTGGGGGTGGTGGTGGTTGTTTTGGGGGTGGTGGTTGTTTCTAGAGAGGCAGCGGTTGTGGGCGGGGGGCTGGTGGGTATTTTCTGTGCTGGAACAGATTTCCCCCAAAAAAAGTCAAATGTGTAGAGTGCCATAGCCAGGGTGGTTCCAGGTTTAATGGCCTGAGCAGACGCAGTAGCGCAGCCTGTTGCTTGAAATGGTGAACGAGATGAATCTGATGGAGGAAATCAGCCTGTTAATCAACCAGGCAGCTCTGGTTCCTTCTCTGCCCCCATAACTTCTGTCTCCACCATCCAGCGGTTCCCACCTCTGCCTCCCGTTCCCACCCGCCCGGTGCTCTCCCTGCTCTCGCTGTAACCGGCCAGGGCAGGGCGGGTGTCTGTTCCCCTCTTGCCTCCCCCGCGCCCCTTTCTGCAGCTCCACAAGAAATTGAAGCTGGAGTTTGGAACCCAGCTGATCGCTGGGGGCAGCTCCTTCCCCAGCACCCGGCACCCCTGGGGAACACGCCTGGCTTTCACCGTGCCCAGCAGCCCCGACCGCTCGGTTCAGTTATTGTATAAACACCCCAAAGCGCTGGGAGTCCTGGACACACACTGAGAACAGGAGCTTCCGCACTGAGCAATAGCTTAGCTCCACCTTAAACATACAGGGGGTGGGGTTTAGTGGTTAGAGCAGTAGGGCTGGGACCCAGGACTCCTGGGTTCTCTCCCAGCTCTGCATCGTTGACATAACATCCCTTCCCATGGTAAGAGACCGTGTTGTCATAACTCCAGGAGCAGGGCGGCATCACTGAAGGAGGGGGGAAAGGAAAGGAAAGGAAAGGAAAGGAAAGGAAAGGAAAGGAGGAGGTGAGGAAGGGAAAACTTCCAAGTTCCTCTCTCCCCTCTGGCCAAAAACCCTTCTTGGTGGCCCCCACCTGCCCAAGGGCCCAGCACAGACTAGTTTTCACCAGCTCTCTGGGGAGTTCCTGGGGTGTGAGATTCCCGGGGTAGCTCCCGCACTGCCCCAGCTGGCAGACTTTACCTTGGTATAGAAGCCCACTGAAATCGATGCAATAGGTCTCGTCCCCGGTACAAGGGGTGATTGCGCTGTTGCAGACAGTGAAGTTCAGAGCGAAGCAGGTTGGGCACTGCAGCCCGTTCTCAGTGGTGCTCCCCGTGGGCACTGAGAACCGAGAGAGAGAGAGAGACGGTCACAGGGTGGGTAAAACCTCGTTCAATCTGGTGGATGTGCCCTGCATTGTCTGAGCAGATGAAGGCCCCACCCCCAGCCCCATGGCATTTCTCTGTCTGTCTGTGACACGACTGTCCTTGAACGCCGCATCCGATTAGTTCCAGACCCCGGCGAGTTTGAAGGTGGAGCCTGACAGGTTCAGGGAGGTTTAGATTTGAGCCCATCCCGGCTGCTGCCCCCTCTTGCATGCAGCCCTCGCCCGTCTGATTTCACATGGGCCCCGACTGTTCCACCCCCTGGTTTGGAGACCTGCCAGTGACAGGCATTTCAATGGCGACAGAAATGACATTCGAGTGAATGGACGTTGGGGGAGTAAAGGGGAGAAATGGGAACAAATACACTTGTGCCGGGGCTTGTCCACATGAACCATTCGACTGTAGCAAGGGGGGCCAGGATGTAAAGATCTGCCAGGTGTGAATCGACCCTGCGCCAGCCTGCCACGGCCTAGCTGGCCACGTGCACCCTGCTGACGCACGTGAACCATTCGTTAATGTGCTTTGAGCTAGTGCCCTTCCAAAGCGCCCGAACGGTCACGGGCATCGGCAGGGGGAACACGGAGAGCTGGATTCACAGCCCAGCTCAGCGCCGTCTCACTGTTCATGTCGACAACCCGTTAAAGAGGGACGGTAAAAACACACTCATAACTTACCTGCAGGTACAGCCGAGTTACAGTTATCTGTGTTGCATCGTGTGGTGTTGATCCTCACATACTTGCCATTCCCNAACCTCAGGGACTTGAACATGGAGACGGTTTGGAATCTCTTTAAGTCTAACAGGCAAAAACTATCTTGAATTTGCCTCCCAAGCAAGGGCAGAACCGTGTAAGGCAGAGCTCCAGCCCTGAGCAGGTGACTAACGGCTTCAGACAGGACATCGGGAGCCCGACAGTGTCCAAGGGATCTCAGCACCAATTTCCTTTTTTAACACGATTCAGAACGGGCATTTCCACCCAAAGCAGCTTCGCTTGTTGCAGCGCAGCCGACCATTGTGGGGATAAAGCTCAAAGGGTGAGATCCTGACCCCACTGAAGTCAATGGGAGATTTACAACGGACTCCAATGGGGCCAGGATTTGGAACCGCCGAGTCTTCCAGTCGCTATGTAAGACACCGTAATGTTGCCTGAATAAAGGCCGTGTTGAGCCCAGACTGAGTGTTCTGTGCCGGGTGAATGTGCTTTGTCGATGCACTGTTTGGGGTTGGCCTTAGCGATGAGGATGGTGACAGACTGCAGGGTAGGATGTGCCTGGGTTGATGGCAATGTCACCTACCCAGTGTAATAGTTTCTGCCACGGAGAGGCAGCCACCAGTTGCCTTGTTGTCTTGGCAGGTTCCTGGAGCCAAATTGCAGGTGTCCGTTTGGCCAAAGCACGTGTTACATGTCAGGGTCTCACCTGGAGAAAGAAGAACAAGTGTTTCCTTCTTACTGTGGTGTGACAGTGTCACTCTGACACGTCCCTTAGCCCCAGTCTTCCCCCTCCACTCCAAACAACCCGAGGGGTTACCAGACCCGATTTCCTCCTGGGCACTCAGCAATTGCAGTTTCAGCCCCTGGGCCAACGGTATCCGCGGGGGGGGGGGGTCAGACTGGGGACGGGTGAAGGGGATGATGCTCTTCCCAAGCCCCACCCACACAATAAGCTCCGCCCACCCCAGATGTGGCTCCCGTTGTGCAGGTATTCACAGTATTGGAGAGTCGCTCGCTTCGCAGTGTGTGTTGTCTGAGTCCATTGCATGGCCCCGCGCTCCTGGCAGCCCCCCATGGCCCTCCCAAACTCCTCGCATGCCTCTGCCATCCCCTTCCATTGCAGGGATACCATGCAATCCCCTCCACCCCCTACCTTATGCTAGGAGCTGTGTGTGTCCCCCATTTACCCATCCCCCATATCAGAGTCCCCCATTCTCCCCCAATCATGCCAGGGCCGCTGTGTCCCCCCTTCCCAATACCCTATACCAGGGCCCCTCATTCTCCCCCCATGTCAGGGGCTCTGTGTGCCCCCAATTCAGCCCCCCCCATACACACACACACCATCATCCTTTCTGTCTGGGAGATCAGCTCTCAGGGTGTAACATGTTAACCTCCATGGGGACGCTGGGCAGTGCTGGGCTGGGCGGGGTTGATGGGCGGGAAGATGTCAATGGTCCCATCAACCGGTTCTTTGAAGTACACACAGTCACAGAGGTGATTGAAAGTGTGGCCGGGCTGGCCAGACACCAAGGGGCTTGGTGTGTCCCCGATTTCCCCTTTCTGGTTTTCTGATTTCCCCCAAAGTCAATAGGGTTCTGTCCAGTGATGTCTAGAACATCCCCTGACATTCTGGAGTCAATGGAATGTAGGGTTCCAAAGTTATTGGGTTGCATAGAAATAGGGAAAGGCCACTGATGTGAATGCAGCCCGGCTCTCTGGGCTGCCAGCCGGCCAGGGCTGGCCTTACCATGAGGCGAACTGAGGCAGCCGCCTCAGTGCCAGGTTGTGGGGGGGCCACTAGGACCCAGAGTGTAGAAAATTGTGACTGCTGCGGGTGCCTATGTATTCCCTCTGCTCCAGATGCACAGAGATGGAGTGCTGTGCTGGAGGAAGGAGGGCACAAGAGACATAACAGGCAGGCAGGCGAAAAGGTGTGAGGGAATAACAGAAAGCAGCAGGAGCTGCAGGGAGAGAGAGGAGGAGAAGGAGCCTCTCATGTACCTCTCCAGCACCCCCAGGAGCCTGGACTGATTCACACCAGCTTCTCAGGGAGCTTCCTGTTTCCTGCTGCTTCCCTGAACCCACTTGAGGAGAACAGGCAGCCAACTGAAGTAGTAGGAGCCAGTTAGGCCCTTAAGATTCTGATATCCCTCACTCAGGTCCTGCTACCAGCCTGCTTATTTGTCCCCTTCAATTGAGTGTTCAGAGCCACTCTATCTGGCACAGAACAGCAGTCATGAGTGAAAGAAGAAAACGCCCCTCTGGGGCAGCATTCAGAAAAAGAAAGCAAGCAAAGGAAGCTTTTCTATCTCAGCAGGAAGGAGCTCTCCTGAGATCCACAGACACAAATGTTCACGGTGAGCCGTCCGGCCCCAGTGAGGATGGGAGTGGTGAGGAGATGCCTGATCGTCCAGTTAGTCAGAGGGCAGGTGACCTGGCAGCTACTGCAGCATCCATATCTCAAATGTTGTAACCAGGCACATTCCTGAAGTAAAGTGTAGATCAGAGAAGAGTGTGGTGGAGTCTAGATGATCCAGGACTGTGGACCCATTTGAGCAGTAGCCTGAGGGACTTCCTTGTACTGCAGGGGCCACAGCAAGTGAAAAACTTCATGTTCCCCAAAGACAATGAAAATAGAAGTTTCCATCCAACACATTATTGGCGTCAAATCCCCAATGGTGACAAAGTGGGGAGGCCATGGCTTATGTACTCAAAAACCCAGAATGCTGCATACTGTGTTTGTTGCAAACTCTTCCAGTCTAATGTTCCAGCCACATTGGGTTCTACAGGAACAAAGGACTGGAAAAATCTGGCTAGAAATCTGGCATGCCATGAGAAGGCAGCAAATCGCCAGAGAGCATTCCATAGGGGGAAAGAGCTTGAGATGAGACTAAGTTTAAAGGCCACCATAGATGATCAAGAGAAGATTGTATCAGAGTCTCTTTAGTGGCAAAATGTTCTGAAAAGGCTCATTGCCATTGTGAGAATGCTTGCTACCCAAAACCTAGCACTGCGTGGCACTTCAGATCAGCTGTATGTGCCAAACAATGGAAACTTCCTTAAAATTGTGGAGCTGATGGCTGAGTTTGATGCTGTACTCCAGGAGCATCTAAGAAGAGTCACCACCCAAGAAATGTACACACACCACTACCTTGGAAAAACAATTCAAAATGAGATCATACAGTTACTGGCAACAAACGTCAAACAGAAGATTGTGGCATATCTGAAGTCAGCAAGATATTACTCTGTTATTCTGGACTGCACACATGACATCAGCCATACAGAACAAATGATTTTAATGGTGCGTTTTGTAACAACAGAAACTAGTGAAAATATCCCTGCAATGGTGACTGTCAGAGAGCATTTTCTAGAATGTATTGACATTGATGATACTACTGAAGCTATTTTCCCACCCATTCAAGAATACAAGAGTCCCCGAAGAAGAAGACATTTTGATTACGTGGCACGGGATAATCCCGTAAGAGACCCCAAACAACAATTCAAAGTTGAATTGTTTAACCAGATGCTAGATTGTGCAATACAGTCAGTTGAAGAACGTTCCATGTAGCTCAAGGAACCCAGCAGTATATTTGGGATGTTGTATGATATTCCAAAACTCCTCACTACACCTGAAGAAGACCTACACCAGCAATGCAGGACACTAGAGACAGTGTTGACACATGATGACATGCGCGATATTGATGCGAGTGATTTAGGTGATGAACTGAAAGCCCTTTCAAGATACATTTCAACAGGATCAACTCCAAAGGCTGATTTCGAATATATGTGCACTAATAAGATGACCACCTCTTTCCAAATGCTTTAGTTGCTCTGCGCATACTTCTAACACTTCCTGTAACAGTTGCCAGTGGAGAACGCAGCTTCTCCAAACTGAAGTTAATAAAAACACATCTACGCTCCACAATGACACAGGAAAGGCTGGTCGGCCCTGCAACCATCTCAGTAGAGCACGAGCTGGCCCAGACTATGGACCTTCAGCAGGGAGCAGTTCAAATTTTTGCACCAAGAAGGCACGGAAAGCACCACTTTGATTATTCAAACAGATAAAAATGCCAGTGTTTACTATGCAGACAAGAAAAGTTACATTTCTTGTTCAGGCGTTTGAAAGTTAAGTGTTACTTAAAATGTTTGAACAACGCATTTTAAGTTGTTGGTTCTCCTTTACTGGGTAGATAACAGAGCCGTACCATGAGAGGAGTAGTACAGGAAGAAGGCAGAATTGAGACCTTTCAAAGTTTTAGCCCACGCGACGGGGCATGGGGGCGTCATTTGAGCACCCCACCTCAGGTGCCAAAATGTTGTGGGCCGGCCCTGCAACCGGCCAGCAGAGGGGTGTGACAGAAGGGTTTGGGGTGCAGAAGCCAGCTGTCTTGGCCCCTAGGCTCATGGGGATTGCTCCCCGTTGGGAAGGCTCTCTGAAGACTGGTCCCCGAGGTTTAAATCCCAGTTACATGGCCCTGAGTTTAAGGTAAAGCCAACTTTGCCCACATCCCTCTGGCTCAGCCCAGCCGTTCGCAGTCTGTGGGGGATGGGAAGGATGGAAATTGCCAGGCAAAAAACAGAACAAAAGGACATTCATTGTCCTGTGTTCCCCAAATTAGCATAGATACAAGTGTCGTTAACAGTACATGGCCACACACAGACCTCTTGGGGACCTGTATGTGAACAATCTCTGCCCTTCAAAGCCCTGCACACATGCTGCACCTTGGATTGGTCTAAATTCAACTCCCAGCCATTGTATCTCATTCTGCCTCTGTTTGCTCAGTTGGAGAGCAGTGTCATTTACTCCTATATTCAGTCCCCTTTATGCTCCCAAAGCAGTGCCGAGGGGCATTCGTGGAAATAAGAATTCAGGGCAGTATCCGGTAATGGTGTCCCTCAGGCCTGGTCTACACTAACCAGGGTGATAGATACACTGCTCAGGGGGGTTGAAAAGTCCACACCCTGAGCACCACAGCTCGGCCGATCTAACCCCTGGAGTAGATGCAGGTCGATGGGTGAATGCTTCCCTCGGCCTGGCTACCGGCTCAGGGAGGGGAGTTCCACAGGAATAGAAAAACCCCGTCCATTGGGACAGGCGGCGTCTTCACTACGGGGCTCTGCCGGCCGAGCTACAGCACTGTGCCTAAACTGCTTCAATAGCCGTAGTGTAGACAGGGCCCTGTACCCCACACAGAGCTCATCCCCCTCCCTGCACATGCTGGATGTTCCCCTGACTGGGGATCTGTGGGGTATAAAGGGTCCAAGTCCAGGGGGGTTACATGACCACAACAGCGGATGACTCACCTGGGGTAGTTTGTGCACTCGTTGTAGCTAGGAGAGCAGGGAGAAGGCAGAGGATGAAGGAAACCATCCTGGTGCTGGGAGGTGCACGGGGCTGGGCTCGGAGCTGAACGGAGCTTCTCACGGCTGACACAGCGAGCTCTGCCGGGGGGGAGGAGGAGAGAGTCAAGAACGAAATGAGGATGTAAAGGGAATTCCAGATGAGATCTGGGGGGGAAAGCACCAAGGATCAGAGCTGCACAAATAACCAATATTTTGCTTCACTGGTAGTTTCAAAAGATCCGGAAATAAAAACACATTTCAGTTGAACCAAAATTCTCATCTGACCGAAAAGCCGAACAAAAAATGGTTTGGGTTCGTTTTCAGGCATTTAAAAACATTCTTAAAATGGTTTAAAGATAAATGTTGCCTCCAATTTTGAAATGACATTTTGAGTTGAAAAAAATCAAAATATTTAATTCTGGAATTGAGAAGACAAAACATTTCCATTTTTTCAGGATTTTTTCAGCAGTATATTTGAACAAGGCATTTTAAGTTGTTAGTTCCCCTTTATTGGGTAGGTAGCAGAGCCGTACCATGAGAGGAGTAGAACAGGAAGAAGGCAGAATTGAGACCTTTCAAAGTTTTGGCCCAAGCGAGGGGGCATGGGGCGTCATTTGAGCTCCCCGTCTAAGGTGCCAAAATGTTGTGGGCCGGCCCTGTTACTGCCCTACAGTGAGGGAGCTTGCCAAAGTCTTTTTGACAGTCCAAATCAATTATGTCAACTGGTTCTTCTCTGTTCCCTGAACCTGGGACGTTCAAAGCAGCCGAAGGGTGTTTGAGACCCGACTCCCAGTGAGTTTCTGCAGACGCTGGCCCCCGCGCTGCTGGTTTTGCCTTTGAAAATCTCCCTATTTCGTTCACACACCATTCCATGAGTGAGGCTTCTTTTCCTTTGCACAAGCTGAACCACGTTATCCCTGCTCTATCATCGTCATGGGGTTTGCCAATGGGAGCTTGCATTTGAAATATATCTCCAGCCTTTACAAGCTTTGTAGCATATCATGAAAGATAACAAACAATAATTTAACAAGGCTTAAAAACTCTTACCTTCAGCCACACAATGGTTCTGTTCATCTCCAAGTTCTCTGTAAATTGAAGAGATGCACTAACCTTTCTAGCACAGCCCCTTCCTCTCTATATAGTCCAAAGAGAATCGGATTCATATATACATAGGCAGTAACAGTGAATGATTTCCTGAAATGTAATATATTACACGACCCTCATGCCTGGCCACTCCGTCTTTAAATACAATTCAGACTGACCCTTTCTCAGCCCATCAGCTTGTGTTTTATAGAACTTGTTCTATACAATCAGCTGGTTCGTGCAACAGAGATAAGAGGTGATACTCAGCTTAGTCACAAGGGTAGAGGTGCAACTGTTTGCACATTAGAGGTGTTTAGCCAGTTCATCGGGTGCTGGAAATCACACATTGGCCAATTGACAGCAGCCGGGGATCTGGTTCCATTGACAATAATGGAGCAATGGCCGATTAACACCAAATGGGGGGTCCAGTGAAACCATCCCAAGGAAACCAAGGATGGCCATGGGGTTGGTTCCGTTAGGACAGCTCCCCTCCCATTCCCAGAACAGGTTGCTAAACTCCTTATCATTAAATTGTGTAAATATTAATTAGTGACACATTTTTGTTCCTCGCCCCATGTCAAGGGCATTGCAGCAAAATGGGTCTCACGCGCATGACGTCACACTGAAGGAATTTATTTATAGAATAATAGAATGGAGAAGAGCATTTCGGCCTTGCTTGTATTTCAGGACATTATTAATCCGGGAGGTTGTCGAAGTGGGTAGGGGGTTTCCAGACGGAATCCAGGTGTTAGGATCTCCAGGAATCTAAAGAGAGAGAGTGGTTTGTGATTAACTGATGAAAAGTGTGATGGAAAATCTGGGGATTATTTATATCCATGTATTAAAGACAATTGGCATATTAAAGGCACAGGAGCAAACTATCCCACTGCGTAGGAAGGATGGCAAGAGACCACTCTGTCCAAACCAGGAGATCTTCAATGATCTCAAACTCAAAAAAGAGTCCCACAAAAAGTGGAAACTAAGTCAGATTATGAAGGATTAATATAAACACTCAAAACAAACATGTCAGGACAAAGTTAGAAAGGCCAAGGCATAAAACGAGATTAAACTAGCTAGAGACAGAAAGGGTAAGAAGGAAACATTCTACAAATACATTAGAAGGAAGATGAAAACCAAGGACAGGGAAGGCGCATTACTCAGTGAAGGGGGGAAAGACAATAACGGACAATGGAAATGGCAGAGGTGCTAAATGACTTTATTATTTCAGTTTTCACCAGAAGGTTAGTAGCAATCAGACGTCTTATGTAGTGAACACCAGCGAAAATGAGGTAGGATCAGAGGCTAAAATAGAGAAAGAACAGGTTAAAAATTGCGTAGACAAGTTAAATGTCTTCAGGTCAACAGGGACTCATGAAATACATCCTAGAATACTCCAGGAGCTGACTGAGGAGATATCTGAGCCATTAGTGATTATCTCTGAAAAGTCATGGAAGACAGGAGAGATTCCAGAAGACTGGAAAGGGCAAATCTAGTGCCAGTCTGTAAAAAGTGAAATAAGGATGACCCAGGGAATTACAAACCAGTCAACTTAACTTCTGTTCCCGGAAAGATAATGGAACAAATAATCAAGCAATCAGTTTGCAAACACCAAGAAGATTACAAGGTGCTAAGTAACAGCCAACATGGATTTGTCAATAATAAATCATGTCAAAGCAACCTGATAGCTTTCCTTGACAGGGTAACAAGCCTTGTGGAAGGGAGGGATGCGGTAGATGTGGTATAATCTTGACTTTAGTAAAGCTTTAGATACTGTCTCCCAAGACCTTCTCATAAACAAACTAGGAAAATACAACCTCGATGAAGCTACTATAAAGTGGTGCAAAACCGGTTGGAAAATTGTTCCCAGAAAGTAGTCATCAGTGGTTCACAGTCAGGCTGGAAGGGCATAATGAGTGGGGTCCTGAAGGGATCAGTTCTGGGTCCAGCTCTGTTCAATGTCTTCATAAATTATTTAGATCATGGCATAGAGAGTACACTGATAAAGTTTGTGGATGATACCAAGCTGAGAGGGGTTGCAAGTGCTTTGGAGGATAGGATTAAAATCCAAAATGTGGTGGACAAACTGGATAAGTGGTCTGAAGGAAATACAATGAAATTCAATAAGGAAAAATGTAAAGTACTCCACTTAGGAAGGAACGATCAGTTGCACACATACAAAATGGGAAATGACTGCCTAGGAAGGAGTGCTGCAGAAAGGGATCAGGGGGTCATAGTGGGTCACAAGCTAAGTGTGAGTCAACAATGTAATGCTGTTGCAAAAACAAAACCATCATTTTGGACTGTCTTAGCAAGAGTGTGGTAATCAAGATACAAGAACTAATTCTTCTGCTCTACTCCGCGCTGATTAAGCCTCAACTGGAATGTTGTGTCCAGTTCTGGGCTCCATATTTCAGGAAAGATGTGGACAAATTGGAGGAAGTCCAGAGAAGAGCAACAAAAATGATTAAAGGTCTAGAAAATATGACCTATGAGGGAAGATTAAAAAACATGGGTGTGATGTTGCACTCCATAAGCTTTATGGAAGTATGCTTATGAATAGGACATAACAGGAATATGCTTTATGCTAAATACCCCTTGTATGGTGTCATTAGAAAGCTTGTAATCTACTAAGCGTGTTCATCCTATTTGTTTTCTTGTATTATTTCTATATCTGGAGTTGGGAGAATAAGATATAAACTTGTATCACTGATGGAAACATATTAAGTGGAGACCATTAAGGATGCACCAGTTGTAAATGGCCCGAGCTACTTAAAAGCCTTCCTGTGTACGTGTGGGCCAGCCCATGGGGAATGGAGACTAGGGGTCTAACAGTGAGGTGTGACCATCTCACCTGATACTGAAATCCATCTTAAACCTGGTACTTTTCCATTTAGAAGGAGGGGTGCGGACCAGAGAGACAAAAGATTCCCGCCTTGTGCCAAAGCTCTAAAAGGGAGTGAAGCAGGACAAAGGGGGCTTCCAGTCATGAGAAAACCCCTTCTTACTACCAGAGTTGTCTGCTGGAACTAACATAAACTATACCATGGAAAGGAATGGGGCCAGACTAGGAAGGAGTCTAGTCTGTGAAAGAAGCTTATTAGAACATCCCTGAGGGTGAGATATTACCTGTAATCACCAGCAACCACACACCGCACCATAACAACTCTAACTCAGGAACCAACCCATGCAACAAACCTTGATGCCGACTCTGCCCACATATCTACACCAGCCACACCATCACAGGACCTAACCAGATCAGCTACAATATCACCGGCTCATTCACCTGCATGTCCACCAATGTTATATATGCCATCATGTGCCAGCAATGCCCCTCTGCTATGTACATTGGCCAAACTGGACAGTCACTACGCAAGAGGATAAATGGACACAAGTCAGATATCAGGAATGGCAATATATAAAAACCTGTAGGAGAACACTTCAACCTCCCTGGCCACACCATAGCAGATGTAAAGGTAGTCGTCTTACAGCAAAAAAAACTTCAGGACCAGACTCCAAAGAGAAACTGCTGAGCTCCAGTTCATTTGCAAATTTGACACCATCAGATCAGGATTAAACAAAGACTGAGAATGGCTATCCAAGTACAGAAGCAGTTTCTCCTCCCTTGGTGTTAACACCTCAACTGCTAGCAGAGCACCTCACCCTCCCTGATTGAACTAACCTCATTATCTCCATACTGATTTATACTTGCCTCTGGACATTTCCATTACTTGCATCTGAAGAAGTGAGGTTCTTTCCCACGAAAGCTTATGCTCCCAATACTTCTGTTAGTCTTAAAGGTGCCACAGGACCCTCTGTTGCTTTTTACCTGTAATCAGTTTCTTAATGTATTAGGCTTAGACCTGTGTGTTATTGCCTTATTTTGCTTGGTGACTTACTTTGTTCTGTCTGTTATTACTTGAAAGCACTTAAATCCTACTGTTTATACTTAATAAAATCACTTTTGTTTATTAATAAACCCAGAGTAAGAGATTAATACCTGAGGGATCAAACAGCTGTGCATATCTCTCTATCCGTGTTATAGAGGGCGGAAAATTTATGAATTTACCCTGTATAAGCTTTGCCACACCCTGTATAAGCTTTATACAGAGTAAAATGGATAGTCCCAAGGGGATCTCTGTGACCAAACCCGTCACAATGGGTTTGTTTAGTCTGGAGAAGAGAAGACCAAGGGGGGACATGAGAACAGTTTTCAACTACATAAAACGTCGTTAGAAGGAGGAGAGTGAAAAATTGTTCTCGTTAACCTCTGAGGACAGGACAAGAAGCAATGGGTTTAAATTGCAGCAAGGGTGGTTTGAATCGGACATAGGAAAAACTTGATCTATCTAGTCAGGGTAGTTAAGCACTGGAATAAATTACCTAAGGAGGTTGTGAACTCTTCATAATTGGAAATTTTTAAGAGCACGTTAGACAAAGACCTGTAAGAACATAAGGACGGCCATACTGGGTCAGACCAAAGGTCCATCTAGTCCAGTATCCTGTCCGCTGACAGTGGCAAATGCCAGGTGTCCCAGAGGGAATGAACAGAACAGGTAATAATCAAGTGATCCACCCCCCATCACCCATTCCCAACTTCTGGCAAACAGGAACAGGGGCATCGGTCTTCACTGTTGAGGATGTGAGGGAGATTCCCATACCTGAGACATTCTTTTTGGATGACAGATCTGAGGAACTGTCCCAAATTGAGGTGTCATTAGAGGAGGTTTTGGAACACATTGATAAACTAAATATTATTAAGTCACCAGGCCCAGATGGTATTCACCCAAGAGGTCTGAAGGAACTCAAATGTCAAATTGAGGATATACTACTAACTGTCATCTGTAACCTAACATTTAAATCAGCTTCTGTACCAGATGAAAGGAGGATCGCTAATGTGATGCCAATTTTTAAAAAAGACTCGAGAGGTGATCCTGGTAATTACAGGCCGGTACTCCTGACTTCAGTACTTGGCAAACTGGTTGAAACTATAATAATGAACAGAATGATCAGACACATGGATGAACATGATTTGTTGGGGAAGAGTCAACATGATTTTTTGTAAAGGAAAATCACGCCTCACCAATCTACTAGAATTCTTTGAGGGGGTCAACAAGCATGTGGACAAGGGGGATCCAGTGGATCTAGTGTACTTAGATTTTCAGAAAGCCTTTGACAACATCTATTACCAAAGGGTCTTAAACAAAGTAAGCTGTCATGGGATAAGAGGGAAGGTTCCCTCATAGGTCAGTAACTGGTTAAAAGATAGGAAGCAAAGGGAAGGAATAAATTGTCAGTTTTCAGAATGGAGAAAGGTAAATAGTGGTGTCCCCCAAGGGTCTGTACTGGGACTAGTCCTTTTCAACATATTTATAAACGATCTGGAAAAAGGGGTAAACAGTGAGGTGGAAAAATTTACAGATGATACAAAACTACTCAAGAGAGTTAAGTCCAAAGCTGACTGCGAAGTGTTACAAAGGGATCTCACAAAACTGGGTGACTGGGTAACAAAATGGCAGATGAAATTCAATGTTGATAAATGCAAAGTAATGCACATTGAAAACCATAATCCCAACTCTACATATACAATGATGGGGTCTAAATTAGCTGTTACCCCTCAAGAAAGATCTTGGAGTCACTGTGGATAGTTCTCTGAAAACATCCACTCCATGTGCAGCGGCAGTCAAAAAAGCAAACAGAATGTTGGGAATCATCAAGAAAGGGATAGATAGTAAGACAGAAAATATCATATTGCTTCTATATAAATCCATGCTACACTCACATCTTGAATACTGTGTGCAGATGTAGTCGCCCCATCTCAAAAAAGATATATTGGAATTGGAAAAGGTTCAGAAAAGGGCAACATAAATGATAAGGGGTATGGAACTTCTGGCCATATGAGGAGAGATTAATAAGACTGGGACTTTTCAGCTTGGAAAAGAGACGACCAAGAGGAGATATCATAGGGGTCTATAAAATCATGACTGGTGTGGAGAAAGTGAATAAGGAAGTGTTGTTTACTCCTCATAACACAAGAACTGGGGGCCACCAAATGAAATTAATAGGCAGCAGGTTTAAAACAAAAAAAGGAAGTACTTCTTCATACAACGTGCAGTCAACCTGTGGAATTCTTTACCAGAGGATGTTGTGAAGGCCAAGACTATAACAGGGTTCAAACAAGAACTAGATAAGTTCATGGAGGATAGGTCCATCAATGGCTATTAGCCAGGATGGGCAGGAATAGTGTCCCTAGCCTCTGTTTGCCAGAAGCTGGAAATGAGCGACGGGGGATGGATCACTAGATGATTCCCTGTTCTGTTCATTCCCTCTGGGACACCTGGCATTGGCCACTGTCCGAAGACAAGACACTGGGCTAGATGGACCTTTGGTCTGACCCAATATGGCCATTCTTACATTCTTATGCTCGAGTGTGGATAGCAGTGTGGCCATGTGCACGGCAGATGTGTGTCAGGATTCGCTGTGTGGAGCCCCACCGTGCCTCAGTTTCCCAAGTCCCACCAGGCTGTTGCATAAACCAAGTGATGAATGTCTGTGAGGCCCCCAGATCCTGTGGCGAGAACTCCACAGAGAGGCCCAGGAGGTGTCATTAATCGTTCAGGGAAGCGCGGGCTAGGAATGGCGGGTGAGATATACGGCTGAGGTAATGCCCCAACGAGAAGGAAAAGACGTATTGACCGAGGCAGGGCTGCGGTGGGGAATGCACAGTGTGTGATCATGTAATTAAAAGCTGTAGCACACTGCAAACGCGCCGGGGGATTGGATTAAGCTCATACTGGCACCGTGTGTTCTGGCATTTCCTAACTTCTCAGTGCTTGAGTGGGCAACATCCATGGTGTGCTTGGGATGTAGATTTTTATTGTAGATTTTATATTTATACACACACGCACACGCACACACACACACACAAAGCCAAGCAAATTCTTCTGTGGCTAATGCATCCACAGCGCCCCAGTCTCATGCGGTCGGGCTCAGCAATGGGCAACCTGAACACAACACCACACCGGGGCTTTTATTTCAGTTCCTGATTTATTCGGTGAATTTGCTAATGCACAGAGAGATTCCAGCCAGCCGCGAGGTACCGGGACAGACACACACCCATACGCTGGGCAGACCCTTGGCTATGCAGCGGTCCCTTTGCGTTGTCCCGGCAGCGCGGAGGGGCCTCGGAGGTGGGTAGCTGGGACTTCAGGCCTTTATTCACAGGCAGCAGGGGCTGCGTGGGCCGTGCCGGGCGGGGTCAGGAGAGCAGCTTCACCAGCAGCAGCCCAGTCAGGCCAGGCAGGTAGAGGGCAAAGGAGAATTTCCCCAGAGCCGGGCTGGCCCCACTGCGGGTTGTTTGGGCGGGGAGGGCGGGTTTGGATGAGGTGGTTGTTTTGGATGGGGTAGTGGGTTTGGTGGTGGTGGTGGTTGTAGGGGTGGGTGTTTTCTGGATGGTGGTTGTTTTGTTTGTGGTAGTTGTGTTGGGGGTGGTGGTGGTTGTAGGGGTGGTAGTGGTGGTAGTGGTAGTAGGAGTGGTGGTGGGGCTGGTGGTGGTATTAGCAGGGATGGCATTTGTGGGAGGGGGGTTGGTGGTATTAGCGGAGGGGGTGGTTATGGGAGGGGGGCTGGTGGGTATATTCTGTGCTGGAAAAGTTTGCCCCCAAAAAAAGGAGAATGTGTAGGGTGTAGAAATCAGGTTGGCTCCAGGTTTAATGGCCTGAGCAGACGCAGTAGCGCAGCCTTTCGCTTGAAATGGTGAACGAGATGAACCTGAGGGAGACAATCAGCCTGTTATTCGGCGCGGGCAGCTCTGGTTCCTTCTCTGCCCCCAGAACCTCTATCTCCACCATCCAGCGGTTCCCACCTCTGCCTCCCATTCCCACCCGCCCGGTGCTCTCCCTGCTCTCGCTGTAACCGGCCAGGGCAGGGCGGGCGTCTGGTCCCCTCTTGTCTCCCCCAAACCACTTTCTGCAGCTCCACACAAGACACTGAAGCTGGAGTTTGGGACCCAGCTGATCGCCGGGGGCAGCTCCTTCCCCAGCGCCCGGCCCCCCCCGGGGAACACGCCCGGCTGTCACCATCCCCGGCAGCCCCAACCGCTCGGTTCAGTTATTGTATAAACACCCCAAAGCGCTGGGAGTCCTGGACACACACTGAGAACAGGAGCTTCCGCACTGAGCAATAGCTTAGCTCCATGTTAAACATACAGGGGGTGGGGTCTAGTGGTTAGAGCAGTGGGGGCTGGGAGCCAGGACTCCTGGGTTCTATCCCCAGCTCTGCATCATTGACATAACAACCCTTCTCATGGCAAGATACCATGTTGTATAACTCCAGGAGCAGGGCGGCATCACTGAGATGGGGGAACTGGTGAGGAAGGGGAAATTTCCAAGTTCCTCTCTCCTTCCCTCCTGCCAAAAAACCCTCTTGGATGCCCCCAACCGGCCAAGGGCCCAGCACAGACTAGTTTTCACCAGCTCTCTGGGGAGTTCCTGGGGTGTGAGATTCCCGGGGTAGCTCCCGCACTGCCCCAGCTGGCAGCATTTACCTTTCACTAGGTGCCCAGTGAAATCGATGCAATAGGTCTCGTCCCCAGTACAAGGGGTGACTGAGCTGTTGCAGAGAGCGAAGTTCAGAGCGAAGCAGGTTGGGCACTGCAGCCCGTTCTTGGTGGTGCTCCCCGTGGGCACTGAGAACCGAGAGAGAGAGAGAGATGGTCACAGGGTGGGTTAAACCTCGTTCAATCTGGCGGATGTGCCCTGCATTGTCTGAGCAGATGAAGGCCCCACCCCCAGCCCAACGGCATTTCTCCGTCTGTCCGTGACACGACTGTCTGTGAACACTGCAGCCAATCAGTCCCAGACCCCGGCGAGTTTGAAGGTGGAGCCTGACAGGTTCAGGGAGGTTTAGAATTGAGCCTCTTCCAGTTGCTGCCCCCTCTCGCGTGCAGCCCTCGCCCGTCTGATTTCACATGGGCCCCGACTGTTCCACCCCCTGGTTTGGAGACCCGCCAACTATGGGCATTTCAATGGCGACAGAAATGACATTCGAGTGAATGGACGTTGGGGGCAGTAAAGGGGAGAAATGGGAACAAATACACTTGTGCCAGGGGCTTGTCCACATGAACCATTCGACTGTGGCAAGGGGGGGCCGGGGTGTAAGGATCTGCCAGGGTGTGAATCGACCCTGCGCCAGCCTGCCACGGCCTAGCTGGCCACGTGCACCCTGCTGACGCACATGAAACATTCGTTAATGTGCTTTGAGCTAGTGCCCTTCCAAAGCACCCGAACGAGCTGTTCACGTGCATCGGCAGGGGGCACACGAGGAGCTGGATTCACAGCCCAGCTCAGCGCCGTCTCACTGTTCATGTCGACAAGCCATTAAAGAGTGACGGTAAAAACACACTCATAACTTACCTCCAAGTAGAGCCGAGTTACAGTTATCTGTGTTGTTGCACCATGTGGTGTTGATCCTCACATACTTGCCATTCCCAACAGTGAAGGAGATGGGGACTTTGATGTCACTCTTATAGTTACTCAGACACTGTTTGTAGAAGTTCGTGTTCTGTGTCCCATCTTTGTTAAAGACAGAAAACCAAAAAAGAAAATGAGAGGCTGGGAGGGGACCCGCGAGTAACAGCAGGGAGGTTATTTTCCCTCCATATTTGGCCCTGGGGCGACGCTGCTGGGATCCTGTGTCTAGTTCTTGGACCCACAATTCAGGAAGATAAAGAGGAACCCGGGTCTAAACTCCACCCCAAATTGCAGTGGCTAGCCTGAGGTTAAAGGGTTTTCTGGGTGGATAGTAGGGGGAGGTGTGGGGATTAGGGCTCAAACTCGGGTGACAGCCCATGTTAACTCTGCAGTGAAGACTGTAGCAGGGCAGTAACCCTGCTCCTGCCCTGATGGGGTTTAAAACAGCTCTGGGAAGGGCTGTGGTGGGGAACCAGTAAGAATAGGCTGATTGGGGGAAATAGCCACAGGTGGGGCCACGCCCTATAAAAGGCTGTGGGCCAGGAGCTTGGGCAGATTCTCTCTAGCTTGCAAGAGAGAAGGGGCCTGGCTGCTAGCGAGCTGAATAGGGTGCCTGAGTGGAGCAGGGCTGGGGAATCCCAGCCTGGCAACCCCCCAGGCTGCAGGCCTTGAGAAGGGCCTAAGGGAGGCACTGGGGCTACAGAGGTGCAGTCTGAGGGTTAGGCAAGGGCAGCGGGTCCAAACCCCTCTTGCCTGTGATGAGTGACGTTTATACTGCAGTCTGTCCCAGGGAACGGGGGCTCCTTGATGACTGGCAGTGGCCATAGACTGAGGCGAGGTGGGGATACAAGGTTGGGGGTTCCCCGGGAAGGGGAGACCCAGAGAGCTGTGGGGGTACTGCTAGGGCAGAACCCCAGGGAAAAGGGGCACCGGGGTCCGGGAGGGTCACAGGGGCCAGCGATAGGCGAGACAGAGGCCTGCAGAGGGCGCTCTGGAGCTGGAGAGCTAATTCACAGGACGACCAGCAGGAGGTGCCACGCTGGTGAGTCGCCGCTCGCTACAAAGACACCCTGAGTGGGTGGAAGTTTTAATAAACCCATTTGTGACTGTGCTGGGAACATTTTCTGAGTGTAGTCAGAGGCAGGTGGGCATGTATGGGGACAGATAGATAGATAGATAGAGGGGGTGGATGGGGATGGATGGATAGATAGAGGGGGCGGATGGGGATGGATAGATAGATAGATGGGGTGGATGGGGATAGATAGATAGATAGAGGGGGTGGATGAGGATAGATAGAGAAGCAGATAGGTAGGTAGGTAGATAGAGGGGGTGGATGGGGATAGATAGATAGATAGAGGGGGTGTGTGGGGATAGATAGATAGAGGGGGTGGATGGGGATAGATAGAGAAGCAGGTAGGTAGGTAGGTAGATAGATAGAGGGGGTGGGTGGGGATGGATGAGGATAGATAGAGAAGCAGGTAGGTAGGTAGGTAGGTCGATAATGCCAGACGACGTTAAAGCTGATGTTGTGCTTTGCATCCTTCTTACAAGGTAAGTGGAAGGAGCCATTTACTCTCTGTAATTCAGTGGGAGGATGAACAAAGCCAGGTCTGTAACTCAGGTTTTCGATTCCAAACGTTGCGAAATGAAGGGAACTAGCGAGATCCACTGGCGTGAGAACCTCCGGGACTTGAACATGGAGACGGTTTGGAATCTCTTTAAGTCAAACGGTAAAAAGTATCTTGAATTTGCCTCCCAAGCAAGGGAAGAACCGTGTAAGGCAGAGCTCCAGCCCTGAGCAGGTGACTAACAGCTTCAGACAGGACATTGGGAGCCCGGCAGTGTCCAAGGGATCTCAGCACTAATTTCCTTTTTTTTAAAATACGATTCAGAACGGACATTTCCACCCAGAGCAGCTTTGCTTGTTGCAGCGCAGCCGTCCATTGTGGGGATAAAGCTCAAGGGGTAAGATCCTGACCCCACTGAAGTCAATGGGAGATTTACAACTGACTCCAATGGGGCCAGGATTTGGAACCGCCGAGTCTTCCAGTCGCTATGTAAGACACCGTAACGTTGCCTGAATAAAGGCCGTGTTGAGCCCAGACTGAGTGTTCTGTGCCGGGTCAATGTGCTTTGTCGATGGACTGTTTGGGGTTGGCCTTAGCGATGAGGCTGGTGACAGACTGCAGGGTAGGATGTGCCTGGGTTGACGGCAATGTCACCTACCCAGTGTAATATCTTCTGCCCGGGAGAGGCAGCCACCAGTTGCCTTGTTGTCGTCGCATGTTCCTAGAACAAAATCGCAGGTGTCCGTTTGGCCAAAGCACGTGTTACATGTCAGGGTCTCACCTGGAGAAAGAAGAACAAGTGTTTCCTTATTACTGTGGCGTGACAGTGTCACTCTGACACGTCCCTTAGCCCCAGTCTTCCCCCTCTGCTCCAAACTAGCCGTGGGGTTAATGGACCCAATTTCCTCGGCGACACTCAGCCATTACACACTTTCAGCCCCTGGGCCAGTGGTACCCAGAGGGTCGGACTGGGAACAGGTGAAGGGGATGGTACTTTTCCCAAGCTCCGCCCACAAAATAAACTCCACCCACCCCAGATGTCCCATTGTGCAGGTATTCACAGTACTGGAGAGTTGCTCGCTTCGCAGTATGCGTTGGCTGACTCTGTCGCACCGTCCAGGGCTCCTGGCAGCCCCCCATGGTCCTAACAAACTCCTTGCATGCCCCTCCCACCCTGTTCTATTTCTGGGATGCCATGCAACCCCCTCCACCCCCTACCTCATGCCAGGGGCTCTGTGTGCCCCCCGTTTCCACATCCCCCATATCAGGGCTGGGGGGGAGGGGCTGATGGACTGGAAGATGTCAATGGTGCCACCGACCAATTCTTTGATCTACCCAGAGTTACAGAGGGGGCTGAAGGTCTGGCTGGGCTGGCCAGATGCCAACAGTTCTGTGTGTCCCAGATTTCCCTCTTCCAGTTTTCTGATTTCCTCCAAAGTCGATAGGGTTCTGCCCAGTCATGTCTAGAACATCCCCTGAAATTTTGGGGTTGATGGGACACAGTGTTCAAAAGTTATTTGGTTGCACAGAAATAAGGAAATGCCATTGAGTTGCGTGCAGCCAGGTTCTCTGGGCTGCCACGTCACCGGCAGAGGGGTCTGACAAAAAGGTTTGGGGTGCAGGAGCCAGCTGTCTTGGTCCCCTAGCCTTGTGGGGATTGCTCCCCATTGGGAAGGCTCTCCACTGGACCGGTCCCCCAGGTTTAGAGCCCAGTTACACGGTCCTGTGCGTAAGGTAAATCCAACTTTGCACCCATCCCTCTGGATCAGCCCAGCCGTTCGCAGTCTGTGGGGAATGGGAAGGATGGAAATTGCCAGGCAAAAAACAGAACAAAAGGACGTTCATTGTCCCTTGTTCCCCAAATTACCATTGATACAAGTGGCATTAACTACAGCATGTGGACATGCACAGACCTGTTGGGGACATGTAAGTGGAGAATCTCTGCCCTTCAGTCCTTATGTACAGCGCCCTGCACACAAGCTGTGTAAGTGCAGCAGCTTCGCAACTTTTCTTTGCCATCCAGCCCATATCTGATGGTTGAGCTAGAGCCAATCTTTTAGAAGGACGTCCAACCTCAATGTACAGAGTCCAAGGGATGGAGAGTCCACCCTGCCTCTTGAGAAGCCGCTGCCAGGGTTAGTTCCACCTTGGACTGGTCTAAATTCAACTCGCAGCCATGAGATCTCATTCTGCCTCTGTTTGCTCGGCTGGAGAGCCCTCTGCTACCGGAAATTGTCGGCCTGATTCCAGGTTACACTCAATCCCCTATAGCAGTGTCATTTAGTCCTATATTTAGTCCCCTTTATGCTCCCAAAGCAGTGCCGAGGGGCATTCGTGGAAATAAGAATTCAGGGCAGTATCCGGTAATGGAGCCCCTCAGGCCTGGTCTACACTAACCAGGGTGATCTAGATACACTGCTCAGGGGGGTTGAAAAGTCCACACCCTGAGCACCGCAGCTCGGCCGATCTAACCCCTGGAGTAGATGCAGGTTGACAGGCGAATCCTTCCCTCGGCCTGGCTACTGTTGCTCGGGGAGGTGAGTTCCTGTAGAAATGGAAAACCCCCATCCATTGGGATAGGCTGTGGATTCAGTACAGGCCTCTGCCTGCCACGCTACCGCGCTATGGCTAAATTACTACAATAACTGTAGTGTAGCCCTGGCCTGTACCCCACACAGAGCTAATCCCCCCTCCCTGCACATGCTGGATGTTCCCCTGACTGGGGTATAAAGGGTCCAAGTCCAGGGGGGTTACATGGCCACAGCAGCGGATGACTCACCTGGGGTAGTTTGTGCACTCGTTGTAGCTAGGAGAGCAGGGAGAAGGCAGAGGAAGAAGGAAACCATCCTGGTGCTGGGAGGCGCACGGGGCTGGGCTCGGAGCTGAACAGAGCTTCTCACGGCTGACACAACGAGCTCTGTCGGGGGGGAGGAGGAGAGAGTCAAGACCGAAATGAAGAAGGAAAGGGAATTCCAGTCGAGATTTGGGGGGGAAAGCACCAGGGATCAGAGCTGCACAAATAACCAATTTTTTGGTTCACTGGCACTTCCAAAAGATCTGGAAATAAAAACAGATTTCGGTTGAACCAAAATTCTCATCCGACCAAAAAGCTGAATAAAAAATGGTTTTGGTTCGTTTTCAGGCATTTAAAAACATTCTTAAAATGGTTTAAATATAAATGTTGCCGTCAATTTGAGATGACATTTTGAGTTGAAAAAAATCAAAACGTTTAAGTCTGGAATTGTGAAGACAAAACATTTCCGTTTTTCAGGATTTTTTTTTTCTAGGATTTGTTTTTGCTGCTGCAGCAATGTGACGAAATTGACACAAATTCGCGAAATGTTTCAGTTGCCGCAAACCTGCATTTTTGGGTGGAGAAAAGTTTTGGCGATTAAATTGCTCTCAGCTCCCACATGCCACAAACATGCCTAGAAATAACAGAGCGGGAACCCCAGGGTAGAGCCCGGCGTGGGACTATTTTTTTAATCCCATTCCTACCCACTCCCGCATTGTTTCTTGCATTTTTATTCCTTTCACACCCACAAAAACCTTAGATCTACAAATCCCACAAGAGAGACAAATTCCCTCATGATACTTTAAAACATAGAAAAAAGGTTTGGTTGATATACGATATATACATAAGCAGAAGTCAGACACAATTGTTTCTACTAAAAGTATAAAACAAATCTTGTTTAAACCACATACAAAATACTTTAACTCCTGTTATAATACATCAAACCTTTTTCTAGCCCTCGCTTAAATTTAAGGGTAAAAACCTTTATTTTTAAAAAACCAACTTGCTTTATGTTGTTGCAGTTCTATTGATGACAAGCTGCTGCCCTGTGATTTCCCGCATATTACCGCAGTCGGCTTCCTTTGCCCACCCAATCCCCCCTGCAACAAAGTACTTTTACCCGCTTCCGTTATTATGGCAGGAGGTCCTGCGGGTCCCGTGGGATCCCAGTCCCGCTGCAGGGCTCTAGCCTGGCCCAGGTTTCTACTCTCTCATCCGTATTGGCTCCAGGTCTGCACCGTCCCTTCTGACATGGGGCGACCGGCGCTGCCTGTGGGGCGCCAGGGTCAGAGCATCCTGCTGATCTGCAGAGGGGCACTACAGTGTTTTCCACATTATCTCCACCCCCTTGGGCAGCCCAACGGCTTCTTCGCTTCTCTCTTCTGCAGCTGCACAGCGAGCTGAGGTGTCCATTGATCTTCCTACGGGGACGCTCTGGTCCCTTCTCTGGATCAGCCCGGTTCAGTTAGAACCTGTCAGGTCTAGGTGTGCTACAAACCCCCGACCTCCCCATGTGTGTTACTTTGCATGGATCAAAACTCAGCTTCATCTGCCATCGCGTTGCCCATTGACCCAGTTCCGTTCGATCTCGCCAAAGTTCCTGACTAAACACAATAAGTTGCCTCCTCTGCAGATTTCATCACCCCCTCGCTCACCCCCCTTGCAGATCCTTTGAGTAACTTGAACGCTGGATCTAGGATAGAGCTTGGAGGCCTCCGCTTTTAAGCTTTTGCCATCACACAAAATTCCCATGAATTCCCGCTCTGTTTTCTAGAGACACAAGGTGGGGGAAGAGACGAGCTTCCGAGCGACACAGAGCTCTTCTGCGGGTCAGCGGAGCTCGAGAGCTTGTGTCTCTCCCCAGCAGAAGCTGGTCCAATAAAAGCTTTTCCCTCACCCACCTTGTCTCTCTAATATCCTGGGACCCACACGGCTACAACAACGCTGCAAACTCCTCTGTTCTCTGGCTGTTGTCCTGTTTCTGCTCCATGACACTCCCTTGCCTCCCGCCCCAGGGCTGCTTCGATTCCCTATTGCCCTACGGCGAGGGAGTTTGCTGAAGGCTTTTTGAAAGTCCAAATCAAGTACGTTGACTGGTTCTTCTCTTCTTCCTAAGAAGCAGCCGAAGGGAGTCTGAGACCCGACTCGCAGTGGTTTCAGCTGACACTGGCCCCCTCGCTGCTGGTTTTGCCTTTGAAAATCTCCCTATTTGGTTCACACACCATTCCATGAGTGGGGCTTCTTTTCCTTTGCACAAACTGAGTCGCTCTATCCCTGCTCTATCATCATCGTGGGGTTTTACGATGGGAGCTTGCATTTGAAAGACATCTCCAGCCTTTACGCACTTTTCAGCAGATCATGAAAGATTACAAACAATAATTTAACACGACTTAAAAACTCTTACCTTCAATTGCAAAATAGTTCAGTTAATTCTCCAATTTCTCTGTAAAACCGAAGAGATGCACTAACCTGTCTAGCATGGCCCCTTTCTGCTCTATCTAGGCCAAAGACAGAATCGGATTCATATATACCTTGGGCGTCACAGTGAATGATTTACTGAAATGTAACATGTTATACGACCCTCATACCTGGACACTCCCTCTTTAAATATAATTCAGATTGTCTCTTTCCTAACCCATCAGCTTGTGTTTTATAGAACTTGTCCCATCCAGTCTGCTGGTTCGTGCAACAGAGATAAGAGGTGATACTCAGCTTAGTCACAAGGGTAGAGGCGTGACTGTTTGCACATTAGAGGTGTTTAGCCAGATTGGCAAGTGCTGTAAATCACACAACAATGGCCAATTGAAAGTAGCCAGGGATCTGGCCCCATTGACTACAATTAGGTGACCAGACAGCAAATGTGAAAAATCGGGACAGGGAGTGGGGGTAATAGGAGCCTATATAAGAAAAAGACCCAAAAATCGGGACTGTCCCTATAAAATCGGGACATCTGGTCACCCTAACTACAATGGGGCTAGGGCCAATTGACACCAGTCCGGGATCTGGTTCCATTAACTCTAATGGAGCAATGGCCGATTGACACCAAATGGGGGTCCAGTGAAACTATCCCAAGGGAACTAAGGTTGGCCATGGGGTTAGTTCCATTACAACAGCTCCTCTTCCACTCCCAGAACAGGTTGCTAAATTCCTTGTCATTAAATTGTGTAAACATTCATCGGTGACACATTTTCTTCCTCACTCCATGTCAAGGGCGTTGCAGCAAAATGAGTCTCACACGCATGACGTTGCACCCAGCTGGGGGAATTTAGTTATAGAATAACTGAGCAGAGAAGAGCGTTTCGGCCTTGGTTCTATTTCAGGCTGTTTTCCTCCTTGAGGTTGTCGAGTTGGGTAGGGGGCTTCCAGACGGAATCCAGGTGTTAGGATCTCCAGGAATCTAAAGAGAGAGAGTGGTTTGTGATTAACTGATGAAAAGTGTGATGGAAAATCTGGGGATTATTTATATCCATGTATTAAAGACCGTTGGCAGTTTTTCAAGGAGACGTTATTAAGGGCACAAGAGCAAACTATCCCACTGTGTAGGAAGGATGGCAAGAGACCACTCTGGCTAAACCAGGAGATCTTCAATGATCTGAAACTCAAAAAAGAGTCGTAGTGGAAACTAAGTCAGATTATGAAGGATTAATATAAACACACAACACAAGCATGACAGGACAAAGTTAGAAAGGCCAAGGCACAAAACGAGATTAAACTAGCTAGAGACAGAAAGGGTAAGAAGGAAACATTCTACAAATACATTAGAAGGAAGATGAAAACCAAGGACAGGGTAGGCACATTACTCAGTGAAGGCGGGAAAGACAATAACGGACAATGGAAATAGCAGAGGTTCTAAATGACTTTATTATTTCAGTTTTCACCAAAAGGTTAGTAGCAATCAGACTTTTTATGTAGTGAACACCAGCAAAAATGAGGTAGGATCAGAGGCTAAAATAGAGAAAGAACAGGTTAAAAATTGCGTAGACAAGTTAGATGTCTTCAAGTCAGCAGGGCCCGATGAAATGCATCCTAGAATACTCCAGGAGCTGACTGAGGAGATATCTGAGCCATTAGCGATTATCTTTGAAAAGTCATGGAAGACAGGAGAGATTCCAGAAGACTGGAAAGGGCAAATCTAGTGCCAGTCTATAAAAAGTGAAATAAGGACGACCCAGGGAATTACAGACCAGTCAACTTAACATCTGTACCCGGAAAGATAACGGAACAAATAATCAAGCAATCAGTTTGCAAACACCTAGAAGATAACAAGGTGCTAAGTAACAGTCAGCATGGATTTGTCAATAATAAATCCTGTCAAAGCAACCTGATAGCTTTCCTTGACAGGGTAACAAGCCTTGTGGAAGGGAGGGATGCGGTAGATGTGGTATAATCTTGACTTTAGTAAAGCTTTAGATACTGTCTCCCATGACCTTCTCATAAACAAACTAGGAAAATACAACCTAGATGGAACTACTATAAAGTGGTGCAAAACCGGATGGAAAATTGTTCCCAGAAAGTAGTCCTCAGTGGTTCACAATCAGGCTGGAAGGACATCACAAGTGAGGTCCCGCAAGGATCAGTTCTGGGTCCGGTTCTGTTCAATATCTTCATCAGTGATTTAGATAATGGCACAGAGAGTACACTTTTAAAGTTAGCGGACGATACCAAGCTTGGAGGGGTGGCAAGTGCTTTGGAGGATAGGATTAAAATCCAATGTGAGCAGGACAAACTGGAGAAACGGTCTGAAGGAAATAGGATGACATTCAATAAGGACAAATGCAAAGTACTCCACTTAGGAAGGAACAATCAGTTGCACACATACAAAATGGGAAATGACTGCCTTGGAAGGAGTCCTGCAGAAAGGGATCAGGGGGTCGTAGTGGGTCACAAGCTAAGTGTGAGTCAACAGTGTAACGCTGTTCCAAAAAAAGGAAACCTCATTCTGGGATGTATTAGCAGGAGTGAGGTAAGCAAGACACCAGAAGTCATTCTTCCGCTCTACTCCGCGCTGATTAAGCCTCAACTGGAGTATTGTGTCCAATTCTGGGTGCCACATTTCAAAAAAGATGTGGACAAATTGGAGGAAGTCCTGAGAAGAGCAACAAAAATGATTAAAAGTCTAGAAAACATGACCTATGAGGGAATATTAAAAAACATGGGTGTGATGTTGCACTCCATATGCTTTATGAAAGTATGCTTATGAATATGACATAACTGGAATATGCTTTATGCTAAATACCCCTTGTATGGTGTCATTAGAAAGCTTGTAATCTACTAAGTGTTCATCCTATTTGTTTTCATGTATTATTTCTATATCTGGAGTTGGGAGAATAAGATATAAACTTCTATCACTGATGGAAACATATTAAGTGTAACCTATCAGTTATAAATGGCATTAACTACTTAAAAGCCTTCCTGTGTATGTGTGGGCCAGCCCATGGGGAGTGGAGACTAGGGGTCTTACAGTGACATGTGACCATGTCACCTGCTACTGAAATCCATCTTAAACCTGGTACTTTTCCATTTAGAAGGAGGGGTGGGAACCAAGCACGGGCAAAAGATTCCCGCCTTGTGCCCAAGCTCTAAAAGGGAGTGGAACAGGACAAAGGGGGCTTCCAGTCATGAGAAAACCCCTTCTTATTACCTGAGATGTCTGCTGGAACTAACAAGTACTGGACCAGGGGAAAGGATTGAACTCACACTAGGAAGGAGTCTAGTCTGTGAAAGAAGCTTATTGGAGCATCTCTGAGGGTGAGATATTACCTGTAATCAGGTTTCAGAGTAGCAGCCGTGTTAGTCTGTATCCGCAAAAAGAACAGGAGTCCTTGTGGCACCTTAGAGACTAACAAATTTATTTGAGCATAAGCTTTCGTGCATCCGAAGAAGTGGGCTGTATCCCACGAAAGCTTACGCTCAAATAAATGTGTTAGTCTCTAAGGTGCCACGAGTACTCCTGTTCTTTTTACCTGTAACCAGTTTCTTAATGTATGAGGCTTAGACTTGCGTGTTTTTGCTTTATTTTGCTTATGTGACTTACTTTGTTCTGTCTGTTATTGCTTGAAACCACTTAAATCCTACTTTTTATACTTAATAAAATCACTTTTGTTTATGAATAAACCCAGAGTAAGTGAATAATACCTGGGGTGGAGGGCAAACAGCTGTGCATATCTCTCTATCAGTGTTATAGAGGGCGAACAATTTATGAATTTACCCTTGTGATAGACCCAGGCCAATTGGGTACAGCAGAATAGCAGAAGGCAGATATACTGGCCACTGGATACGCATTTTTCTGTTCCCTGACTGACCAGAGCGGGGGCTCCAGGCTAGGGTGGACACATGACTGCAACTAACCTGCAAAGAGTCAGGTGAGGCCGTTAAGCTAATGTGAACACCTGACTCTAATTAAGGCCCCTCTGATACTATAAAAGGGCTCACTCCGGTCAGGCTGGGGAGAGGAAAAGGGAGCCAGAGGAGGGGAAGTGCGGCTGAAGGGCTGGGTAATGAAGACACCCCCAAGCCACTGGAAGGGAGCCCTAGGGTAAGGGTGAAGAAGGTGTTAAGAGAGAGAAGCAGGAGAGCTGTGGGGAAGTGGCCCAGGGAAATGTAGCAGCTCTGGCAGTGAAAGGTCACCTGCCAACAGCTGCTGCCACTAGGATCCCTGGGCCAGAACCCGGAGTAGAGGGCAGGACCGGGTTCCCCCCAACCCACCACTCCAGGAACACCTCCTGGGAGGGGAATACAGGCTCCTGTCAGGACAGGAGTCTAAACTGTTCTTGAAAAAGCCCATAGGAACAGCAGAGACTCTGGGAGTTCTCTCACCAACCTCCTTGCTGGTTTATGATGAAAAGGGCTCAGTACCCTGGCCCTAGAGAGAGAAGGGCTCTGTGGAGGGTCGCAGTGAGCCTCTGAGGCTACCATAGACCGCCTGGAAGCGCAGGTCCCACGGAGACAAAGTCGGAGCTTTGCCACACCCTGTATAAGCTTTATACAGAGTAAAACGGATTTATTTGGGGTTTGGATCCCATTGGGAACTGGGTGTCTGGGTGCTGGAGACAGGAGTACCTGCTAAGTGGTTTTCAATTAAACCCTGCAGCTTTGGGGGCGTGGTTCAGACCCTGGGTCTGTGTTGCAGCAGGCTAGCGTGTCTGGCTCAACAAGGCAGGGTTCTGGAGTCCCAAGCTGGCAGGGGAAACAGGCTCAGAGGTCATTTCAGCACGTCAGGTGACAGTCCCAAGGGGATCTCTGTGACCAAACCCGTCACAATGGGTTTGTTTACTCTGGAGAAGAGAAGACCAAGGGGGGACATGAGAACACTTTTCAAGTACATAAAACGTCGTTACAAGGAGGAGAGTGAAAAATTGTTCTCGTTAACCTCTGAAAACAGGACAATAAGCAATGGGTTTCAATTGCAGCAAGGGCGATTTGGATTGGATATTAGGAAAAACTTGACCTATCTAGTCAGGGTAGTTAAGCTCTGGAATAAATTACCTAAGGAGGATGTGGAATCTCCATCACTGGAAATTTTTAAGAGCAGGTTAGACAAAGAACTGTAAGAACATAAGAATGGCCATACTGGATCAGACCAAAGGTCCATCTAGTCCAGTGTTCAGTCTGCCGACAGTGGCCAGTGCCAGGTGTCCCAGAGGGAATTAACAGAACAGGGAATCATTAAGTAGTCCTTGTAGTAGGGTGGTCATCTGCTTCTATAAATTAATTAATGGAGATATCCTATCTCCTAGAACTGGAAGGGACTTTGAAGGGTCATCAAGTCCAGCCCCCTTCCTTTACTAGGCAGGACCAAATACTGATTTTCACCCCAGATACCTAAGTGGCCCCCTCAAGAATCGAACTCACAACCCTGGGTTTAGCAGGCCAATGCTCAAACCACTGAGCTATCCCCCCTGCCTTGAAGGGGTTAAAACCAGGAGTACCACCAGCTTTTCTGCCGCCCTGGGTCACCTAATGGGTTGCACCGGCCCTGGTTAAAACAGCCCTGGGAAAGGGCTGCCCCAGGGAGCCAGAAGGTTAGGCTGGTTGGGGAAGCAGGCATAGCTGGGGCCACGCCCCAATCAGGGCCCAGCTGGCCCTATAAAAGGCTGTGGGCCAGGAGCTTGGGCAGAGTCTCTCTCTAGCTGTGGAGAGAGATGGGCCTGGCTGCTTGGGAGCTGAGCACCAAACCTAGAGTGGAGCAGGGCTGGGGAAAGGCCAGAGGAGCTGGGGCGCTCCAGGCTGGAAAACCCCCAGGCTGCAGGCCTTGGTAAAGGCTGGGAAGAGTACTGGGGTTGCAAGGGGCAGCCCAGAGATAGGCAGAGGCCACAGGTCCAAACCCCCCTTGCTGATGATGAGTGGTATAGACTGCGGTCTGCCCCAGTGAGTGGAGGCTAGATGGTGACTGGCAGTAGCCGGTGAGGTGGGGGTAGAGGGTTGGGGGTTCCCCTGGGTGGGGAGATCCAGAGAGTGGGTGTACTGCCAGGGGGCAGCACCCAAGGTAAAGGGCCACCGGGGTCTGGGAGGGACATGGGGGCCAGCGGCAAGCGGACATCCCCCCCCCCAGCAGGGGGCACTCTGGAGCTGGAGAGCTAATTCCCAGGACGACCAGCAGGCGGTGCCACACCGGTGAGTCACCGCATTGCTACATCCTGCAATTTCCCGTTTGAGTTCCTTCAGAACTCTTGGGTGAATCCCACCAGGTCCTGGTGACTTATTACTGTTCAGTTTATCAATTTGTTCCAAAACCTCCTCTAATGACACCTCAGTCTGGGACAGTTCCTCAGATCTGTCACCTAAAAAGACTGGCTCAGGGGTGGGAATCTCCCTCACATCCTGAGCTGTGAAGACCGATGCAAAGAATTCATTTAGTTCCTCCACAATGGCCTTATCGCCCTTGGGTGCTCCTTTAGCCTCTTGGCCGTCCAGTGGCCCCACTGGTTGTTTAGCAGCTTCCTGTTTCTGATGTACTTAAGCAAATTTTTGCTGTTACATTTGGAGTCTGTGGCTAGCTGTTCTTCAAACTCTTTTTTCGGCTTCCGAATTATATTTTTACACTTCAGTTGCCAGAGTTTATGCTCCGTTCTATTTTCCTCACTAGGACTTAAATTCCCCTTTTTAAAGGATGCCTTTTTGCCTCTCACTGCTTCTCTTCCTTGTTTTGTTTAGTCAGGAGCTGTCTAATTATGATGTAGTTCTGCCCTGTGTGCAAGGGGCTGGATTAGTTGACCTTGTGAGGTCCCTTCCAGCCCTACACTTCTATGTTGCTATGGCTACACTCTGGGGTCTGTAGCGGTGTAGCTCCATTGCCAAAGCCGGGGGAACACCACCTCCCCGGGTGATGGTGGCTGGGTCTCCAGCCAGTAGGGGCAGAAACTGCCAAAGAACTTTCTACAGTTTTCACTGGACTTTCTCGTCCCGGTGCCGATTGATTGTTCGTTCCAACCCTCCCTGTCCCTCAGGCTCTTTCTCTCGGTTCACTCCACGCCAACCCCTCTGCCCTGGCCCCCTTGACCCACTTCCCTTCCCATTTAGCGGATCCCCTCCTAGCTAACCCACCTGCCCCCACAAATGCAATTGAGGCATTAACATGCCATTCGCTGCCCACCCACTGGTCACTCTATTGGTGTGCTGTACCCTGTCCCCCTGCCCTGGGTTTGCTTATCTAGTTAAGGTTGTCAGCTCTTTGGGGCAGAGGTGTCTGTGAATCTGGGTTTGTACAGTCTTACACAGGATTCCACCTGCCACCAAAATGCGGCCAGCTCTGGGGTACTGCCTGGCAGTTGTTTGGCAGCAAAGAATGACGATATGCAACCATGTGTCTCCCAAATAGACATTCACACAACAGGCCTGTGAAATGCCGCCTTAACAAGAGACGGTTCTGGGCTTGTCTACACTTCAAACACGGCACCCGCACAGCTGTAGCGCTTCAGTGTAGACACCACCTACACAGGCCTAGTTGAGAAAACGGGCATGATTTGCAGGACCTTTTTCCATGGACAAACTTTCATTGTGTTTGAAATGTTGTGAGGAATTTTCCAATGAAGCGATTCTAAAAAAAAAAGGGGATTTGAAATTGGGGTGAAAATCCAGCAGGGTTTGTCTCCTAACCCCGTTGTGATTCTGTTTCTTTCAAATTAGTTCATAGAGCCTTTTGAGTGTTGCAAACATTTTACCACAATTTTTGTCTAGTGCAAAATGTTGTCTGTGAAACAAAAATGTTTTTGCAAAGCCCTAGGAGAAAGAGAAGGAGAAAGAATATGGGCTTGTCTATGCTACGAAGACACTACAGCAACAGGGGGATTTTCCAGTCAATGTAGCTTATCCATTTCCCCAAGCCAAAACAGCTAGGTCAACTGAAGCATTCTTCCATGCACCTAGCCACGTCTACACCAGGTGTTAGGTGGGCATAGCCATGGGGCAGCGGAGTGTGAATATTTTCGCACTCCTGAGCAAAATAGAGTAAGAAAGGGGGGAAAAGAGAATTCACTCCCATGAGGCACCATGGTTAGGGATTCCCATGAAGCACAAGAGGAGTAACTGTGTTGCATCATGGGAGATGTAGTCCAACCAGCGAGCCCAGCCTCTAGAGAATGGATGAGTGAGGCGCATGTGCTAGAACTCCCAGGAGGGGTCACGGACACAGAAATATTCCAGCTTCCAAATCTCCATCAGAAAAAAAAAATCGAAATTTTCTGCTGAACAAAACTTAAAATTCTGTGCCCCAAAAAATTGAGAAATTTCTTTTGTTTTCACATTCGTCAAAATTTTCTAAGGAAACGCCGACTTGCTTTTCACTCTGACAGGGAAGTAGGGGTTGAGAAGCAGCTTGGAACAGATGATGGGATGGATCTCTTGATGATTCCCTGTTCCCCTCATTCCCTCTGGGGCACCTGGCATTGGCCACTGTCAGCAGACCGGATATTGGGCTGGCTGGACCCTTGGTCTGACCCAGTCCGGCCGTTCTGATGTTCTTCTGGTACTGGCCATTGTCAGAAGACAGCAGATTGGGTGAGATTGACCTTTGGATGGCCCGTTCTTATACGGTTATGCACAGGGAGTGACCCCCACAAAACAGTGCTGTGCATGCTGGGAAAATCCCCTCGGCCACCTCCCCTTGACAAGAAACAAGCAGACACCTGAATGGTTTCAATACCATTTTTATTCAACCCACCGGATTCACTGATTCACCCATTTTAAGGCCATCTATGGCTGATGTCCTGCATAACTGACGTAGGAGAATTACACCTAGTTCCCCCCTGCACCCCCATATAGAGCCCAACAACCTGTGATGAACTCATCTCTCCAAAGGCACCCCTAAATCCCAAGGGGTGAGTGGGGGATGGTTTCTCCAGGATCTTGCAGACAGAGGGCAAATCAGGACAGCTGTTTCACCAGGAGCAGCCCAGCCAACGTTGGGAAGAATGCCAGGGCGTGAACAGCAACGTTGGAGCCCTTGCTGGTAAGCTGAAGGCAGCTGGCTTTGGTCAGCGTATATGTCTTCTGGGAATAGTAGAAACTGCTGTTGACTTTCAGCTTACAGGCGCTCTGGGTAGCGCAGCCTTTCAAGACCAATGTGGTGTTGCTGTTAACTGCAGATGGAAATAAACAGGCCATAAGAATCCGGAATGGCCTGGCCTTTTCGTCTCGTCCCCTGCCCCACCAGCCTGGGCCGCAGAGCTTTGCCAATAGCCCATTTTGGGGGGGTCGGTTTCCAGCCTGACAAACCGTTGGAAACACTCGGTTTTGAGTTGACCCAGAATGGATGGAAGCGGGTGACAGAAATGAGTTACCTTTGGGGTTGAAAGGGAATGTTTTGTTGGAGGTTTTTTATTTTGAAAGGGAACATTTTGTTTTTTTCCGGCAAAAACAATTTGGCAAATTTGAGACACATTCTCAAAATGCTTCAGTTGGCACAAATCAGCTGTAACCCATTAGACCTCACTCTTGTCCCAGAGCTGACAATAGAACCCAGGAGTCCTGGCATCCAGCCCCCCAGCTCTAACCACTAGACCCCGCTTCCCTCTCTCAGCTGGGGATAGAACCCAGGAAAAACTAGGACTCCAAATGTTGATTGTCATAACCCTTCGATGCTGAAAAACAGGGGCCCATATCAATGAAAATAAAGGTGTCACTCAATAAATTTCACCAGTTGTAGGGTTAGGGAATTCTGGATTTCACCAGCTCTGGCAGGAATTTCCAACTGCCTGGGAGAGTTCAGGTCAATTCCCAAGCTCCAGCATGTTTGGAGGAATTACCAAGCGTCCCAGCAAGGTCGATGCAACGATCTTGAGAGCCCGTGCAGGGGATGTTCACGTTCTTCTTGCACTGGTCAGCGTCCGGCGACTCGCAGGCTGCGCACTGCAGCCCGTTCTTGCGTGAGCTCTTCGGCGGCACTGGGAACAATCAGAGAAAGAACCATGGGTCAGAATTTCAGGACACAAAGAGGCTCATGATGGAGAATCAACAGAACTATCCAGCCACACGGCTAGAACTCTCAGCCAGGATCGCCTCGTCTCTCGTCTCGGTTCCCGCGACAGCCTGCTCTCTGGCTTTGACCAATGCAACCTGGCCCCATTCAACTGCTGCTGCAAAAGTTCTCCAAGCCTGTCGCTTGGACCGTGGCACCCAATTCTTTGTGTCACTCCCTTTTTTCCATTGCATCAAACATCAGCCAAATGTCCCACTGAAAAATCAAATTTTTTTTTCTACGGGAAATTTCTAAATGAGCATTTTCAATTTTGATTCTGGTTTTCAAAAGCTTTTCAGCTTTCGAGGCCAGGGGGCCGTTTTTTGCCAGCGAATGTAATAGACGGAATGAAATCTGTGTTTTCTGATGTTTTTTCCTGTAACGTTTCCAAACGTCTCCAGTTTCAGGAAAAGGTGCAGAGCAGTTAAAGGAATAAAAATGAACTTTGCCAGCATTGGCGACATTTGGAAGCGTTACAGAGAGAAAAAAGGAGAAAACTGGAAATAACTCAAAACTATGGGGTTTATTTAGTTACAAAATGCCAAAGGAAGAAGAAGAAGAGGGGGTGGGATGTGGGAGACCCAGATTCAACATGGGGGGGGGGGGGGGGACCAACATTGACTTTTTACATTTCCAGTAACGTCTGAAAATATTTTAGATTAAACTGGAGTTGAAACAAAATTTGTTTCCAATTTTTCAGAGTTGCCACTGAACCAGGAAAAAAAAAAGTCAGTCTCTCTTCATTGTGGCAGGGGATGAAATGTGGCCAGTTTGAGTTTTTGTAAAACATTTCATACACACAAAAATGTAAAGCTCATTTTTTAACCCTGTGAAACAGAAACAGTTTTGAAATTTCAAACGTTCGCCAGCAAATTGTTTTCCCGCCTGTCAAGCAGCTGCCCCTGCGAATGGCTGCGCTCGGTACGTACCGGCCACGGTTATATTCTGATTGAAGTTGCTTTGAAAACACATGGAGCTGGTCCTCACTTGTTTGTCGGGCCCGACGGACAGGCTGATGAACTCTGCATGACATGTAGTGTTGTTCTCCATGTAAGCGTTGACGGTCACGTTGTTTCCTAGGTGCAGGGAAAAATGAAAACAAAAATCAGACTGCGTGTGTGCTCACACATGTGACCCACAACTCCTCCATCCACACTCCCAACACAACCCACCCACTCAGAACACACAACCCTCCCACAACACCCACACATACACACCCCACAATCCCTTCATCCACACACCTGACAACACACACACATACACTCTCAGCTTCCCCCAAGCAACCCTCCCCCACCATACATAAGCCCCTGCCCCACAACAAACCCCACCACACACACCCTACACACAGCAGGCGCATACACAACCCTCCCCCCACCATGCACAGCCCCCCACAACACCCACACACTCACCCCCAACCTCCCCAATACACACAACTGCTCCTACACAACCCACCACCCCCATAACCCCCCATAATACACATCCCCCCCACCCACAACATGCACCCCACCCCACAGCACCCAACCCATACACTCTACACAACCAACATCCACACATCCAACTCTCCCCCAGAGCACCCACCCCCCCACCACACAGCCCATACCAGAAACAACTCCCACCCCCCCACACACACATGCACATAACCCCCCACACCTCATTTATTTCTCACCCTAATGGAAACAACCCGAAAAGGCCCTGGATTTTGGCTAATCCATTTGGGATAAGAACATTGTGGGCTGGAGGGAAAGGGGAGCGCCAGGCCCCTCTCTCTCACCTAAGAAGACCGTTTCCAGAGTGAGGATGCAGGTCCCCACCGTGCAGTTCTGTACAGGACAATTTGCCTGGGTCTCGGAGACTGTGCAATTTGAACATGAATCTGTAGGAAGAAACACCAAGGGTCTAGGGTTAATTCTGGTGGAAAGATCCTGTCCTTCTTCCCTTGTTTCCCTAAGGGTTTATCCTCATTGGGGAATTTACAGGTGTCAGTAATCCGGATTAGTTGAACCAGATTAAGTCCCAGTGTAGACACTTAGGGCAGGTCTACACTGCCCGCCTGAATCGGCGGGTAGAAATCGATCTCTCGGGGATCGAATTATCGCGTCTCGTAGGGAGGCGACAATCGATCCCCGAATCGACACTTCTATTCCACCAGCGGAGGTAGGAGTAAATGCCGTCGACGGGGAAGCCGCGGAGGTCGATTTGCCATCGTCCTCACAGCGGGGTAAGTCAGCTCCGATACGTTGAATTCAGCTACGCTATTCGCATAGCTGAATTTGCGTATCTTAAATCGACACCCCCCCCCCCCCGCCGTAGTGAGGACGTAGCCTCAATAAATTCAATTTAGGTGACTTTACGGGGGAGGTGAATGAAACTGAATTAAAGCCACTTTTAATCTGCATTAACCAAAAGTGTGAATTTAAACTGGATTGGTTAAAGTCCTCTGCGCACACTTTCTGTTGGGATTAAAGTGGCCTTCATTTGGTTTAGTTTTAATTCACTTTGGAGGTAAATTAAGAAACTGAATTAAGGTCATTTATATTCCAAATTAGATGGGTTTAATCCAGGTTAAAAATCACACCTTTGGTTAATTTGGATTAATTTTCCAGAGTGTCCGCCTGTAGGCAAGGCCTTTGAGGGGAGAATGATCAGAGGGGACTTGACAGAGTTACAGAGCAGTGGCTGAGGGTAGGTGGCACGGCCAGTCAGTCTGAGCCGGGGCAGTTCACACGAAGGCCATTTGCACAATTGGCACAAAGGAGCCATAAAATGGGTATGAGTTACTGGGGCCAATAGGATAACACTGGGGTAAATCAGGAGTGACTCCGATTTAGCCAATAGGATAACACTGGGGTAAATCGGGGGTGACTCCGATTTAGCCAATGGGGTGACACTGGGGTAAATCGGGAGTGACTCCGATTTAGCCAATGGGGTGACACTGGGGTAAATCGGGAGTGACTCCGATTTAGCCAATAGGGTGACACTGGGGTAAATCGGGAGTGACTCCGATTTAGCCAATGGGGTGACACTGGGGTAAATCGGGGGTGACTCCGCTGGAGCCAGTGGTTGAAAAGGACAATTGTGTTAAACGCGTGGCTTGGAGACTTACATTGGCCATTCGCTGCAGCTAGGAGCACGGTCAAGAGGCTGAGCACGAGGGAGCCCTGCATGGCGACCGGGAGAGTGTGGGGCTGGGCTCGGAGCCGGACTGGACTCTTGTTTGCCTCGGATGCACCGAACTCTGCAGCCACGGTGCGCACGGGCTGGGGGGGGAAACACAGGAAGTGGAGAGTTCCAGGATTCCATGCCCTGGGGGGCGGTAGGATTTACTAGAGAAGCTGCCCCTGTCCTGCCCAGTCTAAGCTTGTGACTCACGGCAATGAATGAAAACGGCATCTCTAGCCCTGGGAACCGGCCCTAAAGGAAGTTGAGTCTGCAGCAAGGAGACAGGAGCTAACAGCACCAAATCCTCTTGCTGGGAGGTGGCACCATAACATGACTTTGCTGCTTCGAATCCAGAACAATCACCCGCAAGAACTGAAAGCAGAGGGAGACGAAGCAGGCTGCTCGCTAAGGTACAGAGAGCCAACCTACCCCACCTGATTCTAGGCCATCTCTCCACGGATCGCCTCCAGGCACACACGCTGCCCTGCAGAGCCCCCAGCCTGCTGCAGGATCAGGAAAGCCCCTTCCCCATGGAAAGCAAATCGCTGGGTATTGTAACACTGTTTTCAATACAGCCCAGCAGATGCCAGCTTGGTGAGGTGCAAGCTGCCCCCTGTGTGTGTGTGTGTGTGTGTGTGTGTGTGTGTGTGTGTGTGTGTATTGGGGTGCACAAGCCCCGGGGTGTCCCAGCCACTAAGGGGAACTGGGCCTAAAGGGGACGTCGGCCCTGCGGGGAGAGGGGTGAGGTCCAGTTCTGGTCGATGGACATGTGCTGACTTTGACCCAGCTAGTGCACTACAGATAGCAGTGACACACATTCACACACACAGACACACCCCTCCCTTACACAACCCCCACCCACTCACACAACCCCCCGCAACCTCCCACCCACACCCCTCCCATACACAACCCCACACACACACAGCCTCCCCTGTGACCCCCCACCCACACCCCCATTCACCCCCCTCATACACAACCCCACACACACAAGACCCCGCACAACTCCCCACCTACATACCCCTCCACACACAACCCTCCCCCACATAAACAGCCTCCCCTGCAACTCCTCCTTCACACAACCTCCCCCACCTCCCCACAACCTCCCCTACACACATCCTCACACACTACCTCAACACACACCCCACACAACCACACCTCATAAACAACCCCCTAGACACATAACCTCCCCACACACCCCTCCCACACACACCCCTCCGTCACGTCCCTGACAATCCCCCCCACACCTCCCTATAACACAACCCACCCACTCCTTTCCCCACCCACACACCCCACTCACCTACTGCCCCACACACAACTTTCCTCCCCCACTCACAACCTCCTTGCACACTCCCACACAACCCTCCCCCACACACCTCCCCTGCCTCACCCCACACAACCCTCCCTAACACAACCCACCCCCACGCCCCTTCCGCCCACCCCCCAGCCATGCATGTGGCCACACTGCTATCCGCAGCGCAAGCAGAGCTAGGACAGGTCCCTCTCCCTGGGCTGGGCCTGACCCCTCAGCTGCCGTGTGGACAAACCCTGAAGGATTAACAGGGGCAGACTGGTGGCCCCCCCACAGCTGGGGCGAGAAAAGGCTGCAGGGCCAGGGACCCCTGGGGGCAGAGTCCTTGGGCAGCTGCCTGGCTGGGCTGCCGGAGGCAGAGTGTGAGTGGGAGTCACAGAAGCAGCCTGCGAGGTTGTGCCCCAGCACCCTTCTCTGCAGTCTTGGGGCGCTTTCCAGTCAGGCATTGAGTGACGTGACTACACACCTGTCCCATGTCATTTGTTCTCCCCTACTTACTTCACCCTGTCATCAGTAGGGTCCAGAGTCAACACGCTGAAGCCAGAGTCTCTCAACTCTTCACTAAGGTTCCTGGTCCTGACTCACTAGAGTAGCTTCTGCCCCAAAAGGGGAGAGAATATTAAAGATCCAGGTGGAATCCTAGCAAGGAACTACCAGACACGGCGCTAAACGGTCACTGGCCAAACAAAGGGGAAATGGAGGCAGCCTCAACTGCAGGGGGCGCCAGCAGCTAAAAACAACTGCAGACAGCAGGTTGACTCTGAACCCTACTGATTGCCACATTGCTCATTATTGCAAAGCTGAAGCAGGTGCCGCCAGCCAGATGGGCCCTTGGAATTGCCCTGGTAGTAGAAAGTAGCTTTAAAGCGTCTGGAAACAGCCCCTTTTAGTTCAGCCGAGAAGGCGGATCTCCTATTTTCCTCCTGGGAATAAAGGACGAGCCAAACCCAGGGTAACTTTTTCCAAGTGCCTGTAGGGGGAAATTTTAAAACTCTGAATGGAGTTAGGCTCCTAATTCCCATTGAACCAAAGGGAATTAGGTGCTTTATGAAAATCCACTAGGTTCCTGAGACTTTAAATCCGACTCCTATTTGTGTTACGAGAAAGAGAAAATGGAAACTGACAGTTTCTTTCTTCTTATCGCATCCTATCTTATCTGCCAGATAACAGGCCAAGAGAGAACCTGTCTGGCAAATCCCATGGACGAAACCTCGCAGCCTTATCCGAAGAATTGGCTTGACAATGGGGATTTTGCCCTCTGGAATTTCCCCAGGATAAAAAATCTCCGGTCAAAATTTCTTCCCCCCGTTGGGTGATAACATTTTTTCCCCATATGGAAATTTGAAAAAAGTAAGAAGCAGAGCGGGGGCAGGGGGGAAATCGACCTTTCCTCATTTCTTGTCTGGTTTCCCCAGTTAGAAAACAGCAGCAAAGGGTGAAAGTTTGAGTTATTTCCCCACACACACACACACTTTCTCAGCCCTTTTGCAACCAGAAAAAAACCAAAACCGAAGTGTTACTTTGGCTCGCTTAAAGAGACAGTTAAACAGGGAGACAAAGCAGCGGGGGCCAAGTGGACAGAGCCCTGCACTGTGCTTCAGAGGACCGACGAACTACTCATCAGGCTGCTGCTCGCAAACCCCTTCCCCATCGTGCCTCGGTTTCCCCATCTATAAAACAGGGGCTGTGATTAGTATTATTTTAAAACAATCAGTTACTTTCTCTCTTCTTTTAATTTTTGAAAACTTTCCCCACTCCACTTTTCCAGAGGAAAACTTTTTAAAAAATGAAGAGAGGGTTGGCATTTTCCTACCATTTCCACAGGAACAATTTCTGGATCCCGCCCGAGATCCAGGGGGTTTCCCTGTCATGCCAGGTGCCCCACAGACCCTGCCCGAGACACAAAGGCTCTTCCCATTTGACATGTGTGCCTGAGCCCCGCCCAAAATCGGGGGTGGTGAGTTCCCCATCGTGCCAGGCACCACCTGGGCCCCACCCGAGATCCAGAGACGCTCACCATCATACTGGGAACACATAGACCTCAAGTGAGATCTGCAATGGCATTTAAATTACATCTTAACCCTTTTATCAGCAGCAGAGCTGGTCAGAAATGGGAAGGGGAAAAAAACCCAATAAAATCCAGGTGCTTTTCATGTTTCAGAAATCTTCTCATGGCTCTCTTTTTGGATTTCTTCACTGGCGTCTTTCGAGAGAGTTCTTTTGTCTCCCCCCCCCCACCCCCCCGGTTCTCAATCGAAATCGCATCTCGGGCATTTTCCCATTTCGCAATGGTTTGCCCCCCCTCCAGTTGGCACGGACGGAGTTATTTACTGGCAAGAGAAACCGTATTTCCAAATTCGGAGGGAATTCGTTGTGCGAAATTGGGGGGCTCCGGGATGGAAAAGGAGAAAATTTACTCCCCGTTCAGAAAACCTGCACGGTTTGGTTGCAAAAACGTCAGTGCGGGTGCGAAACTTTTCTCAGTTGGGTTGGAAAACGTCGATCGGCTCCTAGGTCCCAGTTTAGGACAATACTCCTGCGTGTGAATTTGGGTCTCGTGGGAGAGGAGAGGGCAGTGGGCCAGGGACAGCTCTTACCTTCAGTCTCCCAGGTCTGGCGCTGGCGAGGATGGGGAAGCAGGTTCTCTGGCTATGCAAACTGGACACTCGTTTATATAGATGGAGGAAGCGGCGCAGATGGCTCCTGATAAGGGCCCAGGTGGCAGCTAGCCGCAAATTATCTCACTGGGCTGTTCTCAGATTAACCCTTTGCTCGCCCCTGGGACGGATCCGATGTTATTGCTTGTTTCCCTCTCGGTTCTCTGTGCTCCCTACCGTCACCGATCTCCGCCCTTGTCTCTGTTTACGTGACTGGGCCCCCCTCGGAGGATATTTAATCTCCCAGGGCCTGTTTCCCAAACGCTGCTGTCATGGGACATTCCCCAGGCTGGGGTTCACCCCCACCCCAGAGGTGGCTGCTTTTCAGTGCTCTCCTAGCCCGGAGGGATCTCAGGTCCCTTGGCACGTGAGAGAGAAAGAAACGTACCAGGGTAGTACCTAGAGCTCAGGGACCCGTTGTGCCAGGCGCTGCACAGACGTGTCGACACTGTCCTACCCTGAAGAGAGAGAGAGAAAGATTAGATGGATGGGGTGTATGAGGATAGATAGATGGGGTGAGGGGAGTATGAATGGGAGAACAAGTGAATGTTTCTACTCCCTAAGCCTCAGTTTCCCTCTGTCTTCCTCCGATCTCCCAGCTCTTCCTCTCCCCCGGCTGGTTGCTTCAGACTCCTGAGAAATTCCATTGCAAGTGGCCGTTCCCCAGAAGCGGCCGGGCGTGCTGAGCTGTCTGATCAAAGACTAAATAAACGTAAAGGGTAATAAATAAGATAAGGCGGGAGTCGAGCTGCCAAGGACGAGAGCCGCGCCATGGAGGGAGCGGTGATGTTAGACACTGGGAGAGTCAGGAATAGATTTAGTACTTGAGATGTGCCCATTGGCCTTGGACACTGGTCATGCAACAGCAGGCGCAGACCCCAAGCGCCAGCCCCGGGTGCCAACCCCCGGCTCCACGGCAGCGGGCACTGGCCTTGGAATCCTGCAAGTGCTGGCCCAGGGCGCTGACCATCAGCCCCAACCACGCAGTGGTGGTGCCCTCCCATCCATCGCCCCCAGCCCGGGTGCCTCACCCCCCACCCCTCCCTCCGGGTCTCCATCTGCCAGGCCTCGCTGTGATTCTGTAATTAAATTCCCCCAGCCGGGTGCGACGTCATGCGCATGAGACCCAGTACTGTGAATACCTGCACAACGGGAGCCACATCTGGGGTGGGCGGAGCTTATTCTGTGGGCGGAGCTCGGGAAGAGCATCATCCCCTTCACCCCCATCCCCAATGGGACCCCCGGGTACCGCTGGCCCTGGGGCTGAAACTGTGCAATTGCTGAGTGTCCGGGAGGAAATTGGGTCCATTAACCCCTTGGCTTGTTTGGAGCAGAGGGGGAAGACTGGGGCTGAGGGACGTGTCAGAGTGACACTGTCACACCCCAGTAACAAGGAAACACTTGTTCTTCATTCTCCAGCAGGTACCCTGACATGTGGCACGGGGTACGGCCTCCCGGAGACCTGCGAGACTCCTACCGAGAACCGCACAGTAACGACAGCTACTGGCTGGCTCTCGGAGGCAGGAGAATCTACACTGGGTGGGTGACATTGCGTCAACCCAGGCCAGCGCGATCATCTCGTCTGACCTGCGGCACATCACAGGCCCCAGAACCTCACCCGCCCCCTCCTGTAACAGACCCCAACCTCCAGCTGAGTCACTGACAGCCCAAATCGCGGGTTCCAGACGTCAAGTGACAGAGACGCCACCATGGACACTAGTTCAGACCTGCAGGTGATCCATGGCCCACGCTGCAGAAGAAGCTGAAAACCCCCTGGGATCTCTGCCAATGTGACCCGGGCAGAAAGTCCTTCCTAACCCTCAGTGTGGTGATCAGTGAGACCCTGAGCGTGTGGGCGAAACCCGCCAGCCAAACACCTGGGAAAGAATTCTCTGGAGTAACTCAGAGCCCTTCCCAGCTAGTGTCCATCACCGGCCATTGGAGATATTTGCTGCCAGCAGTCGCAGATTGGCTACATGCCATTGAAATCCTGGCCCCATTGGAGTCCGTTGTAAATCTCCCATTGACTTCAGTGGGGTCAGGATCTCACCCCTTGTGCTTTATCCCCACAATGGACGGCTGCGCTGCAACAAGCGAAGCTGCTTTGGGTGGAAATGCCCGTTCTGAATCGTGTTAAAAAAGGAAATTGGTGCTGCGATCCCTTGGACACTGTCGCCTTCCTCCCGATGTCCTGTCTGAAGCTGTTAGTCACCTGCTCAGGGCTGGAGCTCTGCCTTACACGGTTCTTCCCTTGCTTGGGATGCAAATTCAAGATACTTTTTGCCCGTTTGACTTAAAGAGATTCCAAACCGTCTCCATGTTCAACTCCCTGAGCTCTTCAGGCCAGCGGATCTCGCTAGTTCCCTTCATTTCTCAACGTTTGGAATCGAAAACCTGAGTTACAGACCTGGCTTTGTTCATCCTCCCATTGAATTACAGAGATTTTAAGATTCCTGCCCTTTATCCTGTAAGAAGGATGCATAGCACAGCTTTAACGTAGTCTGTCATTATCTTATCTAATCTATCTATCCCCACCCCCATCTATCTAGCTATCCCCAGATACCCCCTCTATCTATCTATCTATCCATCCCCACACACCTCTCTCTCTCTCTCTCTCTCTCTCACACACACCACACTCAGGAAATGTTCCCAGCATAGTAACAAATGGGTTTATTAAAACTTCCACCCACTCAGGCTATGTTATCATTGGTCCTGCTTTGAGCAGGGGGTGGGACTAGACACCTCCTAAGGTCCCTTCCAACCCTGATAGTCTATGATCACTGCAGAGTTAATGTGGGCTGTGACTCAGGATTTAGCCCCAGCCTGCCCCCGCCATCCCCTACTACCCGCACACAAACCCCTTTAACCTCCGTGGATATGAGCTGTGAGCTCAGGCCGGCTGACGCGGTTCAGGGTGCAGTTTAGACCCCGGTTCCACTTTAACTTGGCTGGGAACGCAACTGTAACCTGGGTTACTTCACACGGATGCCGATAGTCCTCCAATACCTTCCCATAATTCTTTCCGGGCCCTGTTTTCCTGCCCTTCTCCCCACTCCCTTCTTCTGCACTGAAATCACCTGCCGGTTTATACACCCCTTGGTGATGTTTTAAACCCCACATTCCCTGCAGCCGGCTCCGGCTCTACCCGGCTCTCAGCGAGACGCCGTCGCAGAGACTCACGGCAGAGAACGGCCCAGCTCAGGGCAGCGCTAGGAGCCCTGGGACATGCCCCCAAAGGCCTAGCGCTGCCCCGGGGTTAGTGCAGCACCAGCCTGGCGGTGTCTGGGTGGGTCTAACTCCCGGGAGGCGTCGCAGTGCGGACGCTCACCCCAGGGCGTGGCTAACCTGGGTTCACTCGGCAGTGCAGACACTGCCACCGGGCCACAGGGACCGTTGTGATCCTCTCGTCTGACCCCGGCTCAGCACAGGCCAGAGACCTGCCCCAGATCATCCCTAGGGCAGAGCTGGGAGAGACACCTCCCGTCTGGCTTTACAGATTGTCCCTGATGGAGAATCCACCACGGCCCCTGGGAGATTGTCCCAGTGGTTAATGACCCTCCCTGTGAAACAGTCCCTTTATTCCCAGTCGGAGTCTATCCGGCTCCAACTCCCAGCCGCTGGATGGCGTCCGACCGTCCTCTGCCCGACTAAGGAGCCCGTCAGTAAATGTTTGTTCCCCAGGTAGGATCACGTCACCCCCGAACCGTCTCTGTGTTCAGCTCCATGGATCAGCTCCTGGCGTCTCTCACGCTGGGGCAGGTTTTCTAACCCTTTAATCATCCTCGCAGCTCTTCTCTGACCCCTGACTACGATGACTGGATGTCCTGATTTTATAGGGACAGTCCTGATATTTGGGGCTTTGTTTTATATAGGCTCCTATTACCCCCCCAACCCCTGTCCTGATTTTTCACATTTGCTGTCTGGTCACCCTACCACTGACCAACCTCCTTCCTGAATGGCGGGGCCCAGAACTGGGCACAGGCTCCCAGCAGCGTTGCCCCAGGGCCAGACCCGGAGGTAAAATAGCTTCTCTGCTCCTCCTCGAGGTTCCCCTCCCAACCTCTCAGTTCCGTGCTTTGTTTTCTTTCTTTACAACAGGTGGGATCAAGAGCACGGGTCTTCTGCAAACAATGTCTAAGTGACTCTACTGGTGGCATAAAAGACTTTCACTCTTGGGAAAGGCAAGTATGTGAGGATCAGCACCACACAATGCAACGACGCAGACAACTGTAACTCGGCTCTACCGAAAGGTACGTAGGGGTCTGTTTTTGCCGTCCCTGTTTCGTGGCTTGTCCACAGGAACAGTGAGATGACGCTGAGCTGGGGTGTGAATCTAGCTCTCCGTGTGCCCCCTGCCGATGCACGTGAACAGCTCGTTCGAGCACTTTGGAAGGGCACTAGCTCAAAGCACATAAACGAACGGTTCACACACGTCAGCAGGGAGCACGTGGACAGCTAAGCTGGTGCTGCCGGGGACGGTGAGAGCCGGGCGTGTTCCCCAGGGGGGCCGGGCGCTGGGGAAGGAGCCACCTCCGGGCGATCAGCTGGTTCCAAACTCCAGCTTCAATTTCTTGTGGAGCTGCAGAAAGGGGCGCGGGGAAGGCAAGAGGGGACCAGACGCCCGCCCTGCCCTGGCCGGTTACAGCGAGAGCAGGGAGAGCAGCGGGCGGGTGGGAACGGGAGGCAGAGGTGGGAATTGCTGGATGGTGGAGACAGAGGTTCTGGGGGCAGAGAAGGAACCAGAGCTGCCCCCGCGTTATAACAGGTTGGTTTCCTCCCTCTTGTTCAACTCTTTTAACATTTGCTGCAAAAGGCTGCGCTACCGCGTCCACAAAAGAGATTAAATCTGGAACTTTCCTGGCTTCGGGAGCCTGCATATACATCTTTATACGGACAACCTCCGTTCCAGCTCACAGAACCACCACAACCACCCTTGAAACAACCACCCCCGCCCCCACAACAACCATCCTAACACCACCCATCAACACCGCCATCACGACAAACACCACCACCAAAACACCAACCACCACCATCACCAAAACAACCGTCACCATCACAACACCAATCAACACCATCACCATCATAACAACAACAACCGCCACAACAACCACCACCCCTACAACAACCACCCATGAAACAACAACCACCACCACCCCTACAGCACCCACTCTTGAAACAACCGTCCTGCCACAAACACCTGCTCTTAAAACACCCACCCTCCCCACAACAACCTCCAGTGGGGCCAGCCCGGCTCTGGGGAAATTCTCCTTTGCCCTCTACCTGCCTGGCCTGACTGGGCTGCTGCTGGTGAAGCTGCTCTCCTGACCCCGCCCGGCACGGCCCACGCAGCTCCTGGTGCCTGTGAATAAAGGCCTGAAGTCCCAGCTACCCCCCTCCGAGGCCCCTCCACGCTGCCGGGGCGACGCAAAGGGGCTGCTGCATAGCCAAGGGTCTGCCCAGCGTATGGGTGTGTGTCTGTCCCGGTACCTCGCGGCTGGCTGGAATCTCTCTGTGCATTAGCAAATTCACCGAATAAATCAGGATCTGAAATAAAAGCCCCCGGTGTGGTGTTGTGTTCAGGTTACCCGTTGCTGAGCCCGACCGCATGAGACTGGGGCACTGGCAGATGCATTAGCCACAGAAGAATTTGCTCGGCTCTGTGTATATACACACCCTGGGCAACCCACATGAGGTTCTGGGAATGAAGAACGTAGGTTTTATTTTGCACCTGTGCTGAAGCCTGGGCTCTGGGACCCTGCGGGGTCTCCCTTGCAACCTCCACACTGCTGGTCACCCAGCGCTGAGATGCAGCTGTCTCTGGAGTGGGGCACAGGGGCTGTTTATAAAGGAATCCTTTACCCAGAGCTGAGATGCAGCCACTTCTAGGGTGGGGCAGCACAGACCCCGTCTGCCCTGCAGGTTTGATTTGGCACTGTGCCGACCCGCAGTGCAGATGACTCCACTATTGTGAATGGGGCTGGAATCGATGCAGAACATTTACTTTGGGGTTTAGCCCCAGGGCAGCTGCACTGGTCGGGGGCTGGGGGAGCAGAGTGCAGAGCCAGCTTCAACCAGCGTCACGAGGGGGTGAGGCCCGGGAGCCGATTGTCACCTGCGGAGCAACATTACACAGGAGCTCAGGGCAAGTGTCATATTTACACGAAACATTCCTGGCTTGAGGCCAAAGTCAAGTAAGAGGAAACTGCCTGGCTACTGGAGTCAGGGGATGAAGCTTCTACTCCGCCCTTATCTCATTTATGTGCCATTGTATTGACATGACCCTTGCTCAGCAACTCTGGGGAAAATCCATGTGGAACGTGAAAAATACAGCTGCCCTCAGAGTCACTAACAACCAGAGCTGGCGGAGAACGATGGGAAACTGGCTTTCAAGGTCATAAGTTTTGCTACCACTCAGCAGAGAGGGTGACACTGGTGTCAGGAGTGGGATACTGGTGTGAGTGGAGGGATACTGCTGTGAGTGGTAGGCAATCTCTCTCTCTCTCCTCCCCCGCCAGCCCAAGGTTTTACACCCTGCCCATCCCTTCAGTAGCTCAGTGTCTACCTCTAGATTTTACCAGCCACAGCATTCATGGGCCTCCCAGCACCCAGACAGCAGCCAGAAACTCCCAAACTTGCTCCAGAACCTGTGTGTGAAATCCACGCCCCCATGGATAGGGGCCGGCACAAAGTCCCCCCCAAACCCCGAAATGAAACCCTCTGTAGAGGGGTAAATTTCAACCTCGTTGATCGAAATTGGCCCAGCTCCACGCAAGGGAGGCTGCTTCTGTCAATACCGGAGGCTGTTGCGAACCAGGCCAATGCCATTTTGGGCTGTATTAGCAGGACTGTTGTAAGCAAGACACAAGAAGCAATCCTTCCGCTCTGCTCCGCGCTGATTAGGCCTCAGCTGAAGTATTGTGTCCAGTTCTGGGCGCCACATTTCAGGAAAGATGAGAACAAATTGGAGAAAGTCCAGAGAAGAGCAACAAAAAGATTAAGGGTCTAGAAAACATGAGCTATGAGGGAAGATTATAAAAATTGTGTTTCTTTAGTCTGGAAAAGAGAAGACTGAGAGGGGACATACTCACAACAGTATCCCACCACTGCCACCAGTTTTCAAGTACATAAAAGGTTGTTACAAGGAGGAGGGGAAAAAAAATATTCTCCTTAATCTCTGAGGACAGGACAAGAAGCAATGGGTTTAAATTGCAGCAAGGGAGGTTTAAGTTGGACATTAGAAAAAACTTCCTGTCAGGGTGGTTAAGCACTGGAATAAATTGCCCAGGGAGGTTGTGGAATTTCCGTCATGGGGGATTTTTAAGAGCAGGTTGGACAAACACCTGTCAGGGATGGTCTAGATAATATTTAGTCCTGCTGTGAGTGCAGGGGATGGGACTAGACGACCTCGCGAGGTCCCTTCCAGTTCCATAATTCTATGATTTTGGTTCCTCCCAGCGCGGGGAACCAGGCCCGGGGAGATGGAGCAAAGGGCTCGCCCAGGGGGGTCCAGAGCAGAACCAGGGGCTGTTCCAGGGCTGCCCAGAGGGGGGGGCAAGTGGGGCAATTTGCCCCAGGCCCCGCAGGGGCCCCCACGAGAGTTTTTTGGGGCCCCTGGAGCAGGGTCCTTCACTCGCTCTGGGGCCCCCGGAAAACTCTTGTGGTGCCCGGGCGCCCAGAGCTTCTTCCACTCCAGGTCTTCGGTGGCAATTCAGCGGCGGGGGCCCCCCGCCGCCAAAGACCCCAGCCCCCTGAATCCTCTGGGTGGCCCTGGGCTGTTCTGAACCCTGACCCCACGACTTGAACCCAAAGCGCAGCCGGCAACCTCAGTCCCGGGCTTTCCCCGGAAAGCGCTAACGGCAGCGTCCCCGCAGGACGGCCTCCCATCGCCAGCGCCGAGCAAATCTCAGGACCCGGCCACCCCGTAGGGCCACATGGTTACTTTGATCCCCCCTCCAGATGAAGCCAACGCACTTGGAGGCCTCGAGCCTCGGTCTCTGGGCTGGAGGGGTTTGCACGGGCAAAGCTGACAGGAAAACTGAGGAGCTGCAGCGGGTGGGGGGGGTTTTATGAGGCCGTTTTGGCAAGTAGCCCTGAAGAGCCCCTGGTTATTGCTGGTCGGAAAACAAGATTCTGCTCTGCGACAAGCGCCGAGGTTTAGACATGAGTTTCTGTCTACTCTGGAAAGAAATCGCACATACACACCCACCCGCCCACACACATACACCTGCACACACACACACACACACACACACACACACACACTCCCTGTGCCTGAGTAGCGAGGAGTCCATGGGTCAGGGCAATCAGCCTGCTTTTCCTGATTCAGACAGGGTCTGCGCAGCGCACAGCACGACGGGGCCCTGAGCTCATAGTTGGGTCTCCTCCAGCCCAGGTGAAAGCGCTCGCCCCTGGACTTTTGGCTAGTCTGGTGGGGGAGGGTGGTTGGGGGAGGGTCTTTCTGTCTAGTGTTACCCAGACTTTCTGTCTTAGCCCTGAGAAATCTTCCAGACAAAAGTTTTGTCGAACCTGAGAAATTTTGGGCAAACATTTCAATGCCAACTGTAATTAGATGTTTGGCTATGTGTGTGTGTTTCCCCTGTGTGCTGCCCCAGCTCTGCGCAGGCAACCGGCACAGCAGACCTTGAGCAAACTGCCCAATGACCACAAGATCCGTTAAGGGATGAAGGCACCCGGACAGGTTTATTATCGACAAAGCATGGTACTAGTATCCTGCAGACTCTACCAGACCACTAATACAGGTATGCCCGTAACAGCTAAGTGAACAGCAGGACTTTCCGTTCCTCCCTAGGCTAGACAAAGACACTCCCTCTGAGATACAGCTTTGTACTCCGATACAAACCAGTTACGTACTGTCCCTCTGACATAGTTACTGTAGTTACTGCCCCCTGATGTGGCTAGTTCTCACCGATCACCTTGTACATGTTGGTTTGATTAAAACATCTCTATTACGCACTGTCATCCTGACCTTATCTTTTAGGAGGGGTCAGTGCGTTCCTGTTATCCGTGGGGAATGGTTTTGTACCATCCTTGATATCAGGATGTTCTGGTATCACTTAATATCGAGATGTGTTTGCATGAGTGCTCTGTGCCTAGCACGTCTTAGCAATGTGTATTTCTGCAATATCATCCCTCTTCTTGCCCGATTCTGTGAGCAGGTCTCACCTCTTGCTCACAGTTTGACGTTGTTTTATAGTAGTAAAGTTTTGACTACTTTAGCCCAGGCCTCAGGCCTCATACCAGGCCTCGGATACAAGGCCTTATGTCTCAGGATCTCTTCCAACTACACCAACAAACCTACATTTTCTCCCCGTCGATCAAACAGCGTTGAAAAGTTCCCCACCAGCTTGACCGCCGTTGCTTTTCAGGGCTCGTGCGCTGCACTTTGTTTGGCTGAAATGTCGCCCTGGTGGTGCAGCGGGGCTGGCCGCTCCGCCCCAGAGCTAGCTGCCTCTCAGCAGTGCCGTAGATCTAGCATTTGGGTGGCCCTGCGAAACCCTGCCCTTGTCGCTCCGAGCAGTAAAAGAGGTGAAGAAGTCACAAAGGAATAAAAACGAAAGCAGAGACACTTAACTGAGATAAGCTTCTAGATGCCTTTCCATTGGGCTGGGAGTCTGGACTCCTGGGTCCTATTCCCAGATCTAGGAAGGGTTTAGTGGGTTAGAGCAGGGGGGCTGGGAGCCAGGACTCCTGGGTTCTGTCCCTGGCTCTGGCGGGGGAGTGGTGTCTAATGGTTGGATCTGGGAGCCAGGACTCCTGGGTTCTCTCCCCAGCTCTGGGCATCACCCTGCTAACATCATAACAGCCCCCGATTCTCATTGCAATCTCCCAAATGAGTGAGTTTCCTTATTGGTTTTGAAGCGTTTCGTTTCTGTTTTGCAGGTCACAGCCTCAGGAACCCGGCAGTGGGCGGATCCCAGGCACTGCTGCAGGGATTATACACAGGGCTGAAAACCAGAAAGGAGACGCTCAGAATAGCCACCCAGGGTGACCGAAAGGGAAAAAATCTATTTGTGGATCCAGCAGCTGCGCAAAGCTGAGCGTGTGGAAGGCGGTGTCCAGGGCCCGGCGACCTCCAGCCCAGGCGAGGCCCGAAGAACAAAGGGACCGTTGTGATTATCTGCCTGGCCCCAGAGGAGCCCGCGGGGGCTGGCTCCCAGCCACAAACCGCAGTTGCTCCAACTCAGGGCCCTGGGCTGTGGCCTGGTTTCCGAGCCTCTCGGGCCAGAGGGGCCGTTAGCTCCTCTCCTGGGCTGAGCACCTGTAACCCCCCAGCTGCCCCCACCACCGAGCCTGTTAGACCCGAGAATTCCAGGGAGCCGTCCCAGAATGCAATGGGGCAGACAGTGTTGGGGGGATAGCACCCCAGGAGCCTTCCCAGAATGCAATGGGGCAGATGGGTAGAGGGTTTAGTGCCCCAGAAGCCTTCCCAGAATGCAACGGGGCAGATAGGTAGGGGGGGTTAGTGGCCCAGGAGCCTTCCCAGAATGCAATGGGGGCAGATAGGATTGTGGGGATTAGCACCCCAGGAGCCTTCCCAGAATGCAATGGGGCAGACAGGATTGGTGAGATAGCACCCCAGGAGCCTTCCCAGAATGCAATGGGGCAGAGAGGGTAGGGGATTAGCACCCCAGGAACCTTCCCAGAATGCAATGGGGCAGAGAGGGTAGGGGGTTGGCGCTCTGAGAGCCTTCCCAGAATGCAATGAGGAAGATGGGTTAGGCGGGTTAGCACCCCAGGAACCTTCCCAGAATACAATGGGGCAGACAGGGTGAGGAGAGGGAGGCAACGGACATGATGGCTGGTTAGAACCTGTGGTTTGTTTCTTTGAGTCTCTTGTTCCTTCTAACCAGGGAAATTAGCCCTGGGTGGCACCCTTGTGGTGTCACTCCCATGCCCGCTCCTTTGCATGCTGCTCCGGATTTGCATGGCACGTTGTGTGAGACGCTCTGGCATCTCGGCACCACCTGGCTCCAGGAGGAGCCCCACGGCTGAGCCTGTTTGCCTCTGTCCTGCCAACCCTGGGCAGGGCGGGCGGTGGAGGCTCCCCAACGCCAGGCCCAGCACGCAGAACGGCTGAACAGAGATCACAGGCCTGGGAAGGGTCATTCAGATACCACGGGGAGAGATAGATAGAGAGATAGATAGATAGTGTGACAGACCCAGACCAGTGGGGTACAGGAGTCTGGTCGAGGGCAAATATACTGGTCACTGGATGAGTAGTTTTCTGTTCCCTGAGTGACCAGAGCAGGGGCTGCACTAGAGTAATCAGGAACCTGCTAGAACCAGTTAAGGCAGGCAGGCTAATTAGGACACCTGGAGCCAATTAAGAAGAAGCTGCTAGAATCAATTAAGGCAGGCTAATCAGGGCACCTGGGTTTTAAAAGGAGCTCACTTCAGTTTGTGGTGTGAGTGTGAGGAGCTGGGAGCAAGAGGTGCAAGGACCTGAGAGGGAGAGGGAGAGGGTGTGGGTGTGGGTGTGGGTGTGGGTGTGGGTGTGCTGCTGCTGGAGGACTGAGGAGCACAAGCATTATCAGACACCAGGAGGAAGGTCCTGTGGTGAGAATAAGGAAGGTGTTTGGAGGAGGCCATGGGGAAGTAGCCCAGGGAGTTGTAGCTGTCATGCAGCTGTTACAGGAGACACTATAGACAGTTGCAGTCCACAGGGCCCTGGGCTGGAACCCGGAGTAGAGGGTGGGCCTGGGTTCCCCCCAAACCTCCCAATTGACCTGGACTGTGGGTTCTTCCAGAGGGGAAGGTCTCTGGGCTGTTCCCCAACCCACATGGTGAATCTTTGAGGCAAGAAAATCCACCAATAAGCGCAGGACCCACCAAGATAGAGGAGGAACTTTGTCACAGCAGATAGAGAGATAGATAGTCAGTCTTTCAATGTTGTTGGCAGTGGTGTAGCGATGCTGGTCCCAGGACATGAGAGAGCTAAGGAGGAGGAAATAGTTTTTTTGTACCAGCGTGTGCTGATGGGCAGGACAAGCGTTCAAGCTCACACGGACACGAGGAAGAGCTCTGTGACACTCGAGAGCTTGGCCCTTCCACCAACAGAAGCTGGTCCAGTAAAAGATATTATACCGCATGTAGCTTGTCCCTCAGATGGATGGTTGGATGGATGGGGGTGTCAGGGGACGGATGGATGGGGGTGTCGGAATGGACGGATGGATGGACGGATGGGTGGATGGATGGATGAATGGGGTGTATGGGGAGGGATGGATAAATGGATGTTACGGAGATGAATGGATAGATAGACACAGCCAGATGGGAGGCCTAGCGGGGACAAATGGACAGATGGGGGGCATTGGGGGATGGATGGATGGAGGGGGGTGTCAGGGGAGGGATGGATGGGGGTGTCAGGGGAGGGAGGGATGGATGATGGATGCGGGGGTGGGGAGGGATGGATAAATGGATGTCATGGAGATGAATGGGTAGATAGACACAGACAGACAGATGGGAGGTCTAGGGGGGACAGACGGACGGATGACTGGCACGAAGCGCACGTAGGAAATCATCTCCCAGCCCTTTCCAAGTAGGGGCTGTCATATTTTCCAGCAGCTCTCAGGTAGCCAGGCTCCGCCCACAGCTCATCGCGTGCCCTTGGCACCATCGGCTCTGTGGGCCGGTTAATGATTTCTGGCTCCTGCATTTACGAGGGGTCACATGCACGGCAGGCACTGACTCCGACAGCAGGAAAACTGCATCAGGGAGGGAGCGGCGTTCGCTCCCGGTGTCCCCTGCAGCAAGGGCTGATGGGAACTCCACTCATGGCAAGGTTGGGTTGTTGGCGTGAGAAGGGGACTGGGAATCTGGGCTCGGTTTCCCCACCTGCTCCCACTCCCTTCCCATCATGCCAGCCGTGCCAGGAGGCTGGCGGTGGGATGGGAGGTAGCAGAGAATTTGGTCCTCTCTCCCAACGTGAATTCACCCCTAGAAATTGATGTGAACATCTGATTATTCCAAGCAGAGCTGGCAGCAAGCCATAGGCCAGGGACAAGCCATCTCGGAGCATAACCGGCTGGGCCGCAGTACCGCCGAAAAGGCTCCAGGGACGACGGCGGAGCCCGAACGGAACCGGCACCAGCAGTGGGATGCAGTGAAAAAGGCCATTGTCCTTCCGGGGCGGATTACCCAGAAAGTCGGATGTTAGACACGGGAGGGAATTGTCCTACCCCGGGGGCCCCAGCTGGAGTCCCATGTCGAGCTTGGGTCCCGCACTTCGGGAAAGATGTGGGATGAGTCCTGAGAAGAGAAACAAAAGGGATCAAAGGTTTAGAAAACCCAACCTGTGAGGAAAGGTTAAAAAAACTGGGCCTGGTCAGTGTGGAGAGAAGACAACTGAGCAGCAACCTGATTAGTCGTCAGATATGTTCGGGGTTGTTATAACGAGGACAGGGATCCATTGTTCTCCGTGTCCCCTGAGGGGGACACTAAAAGGAATTGTTTCGTTTTCTGCCAGGGAGATTTGGATTCGATTTTAGGGATAACCCTCAGGGGACTTCACCTCTGGAATCAGCATCCAAGGGGGGTCGTGGGCTCCCCATCATTGGAGGGTTTTAAGACCAGGATGGACGAACCCCCGTCAGGGCTGGTCTAGGTTGGCTCGGTCCTGCCTCATCGCTGGGGGCTGGACGTGACGACCTCTCAGGGTCCCTTCCAGCCTGACAATGCTGCATTCTGTAGGTTAAAAAGCTGGTGTCCACTCGTCAAAGACTTCCTCACCGGACCACGGGCCCTCACCCCCGTCAGGCAAAGCGGAGAAGAATTCCATGGCTGGGAATATTTCCAGTAAAACCAAAGAGAGACTGTACCAGAAAGTCCATTCACTCCAACAGATCAATGGCCGATTGACCCCAGCAGGGTGGTCTGGCCCCATTGACTTTCTTTGCTCGGTGACAAGCTACATCTCCGAGACCTCCAAGGCGTTCTCCAGGGGAAACCAAAGGTCCCACTGCTGCGATTGCCAAGACAGAGGAAGGCAGCTCAGATCCCCTGGCCTTGTGCGTCATCTTTCCTGGGTGCGGGAGGCCCTTGGCCTGGTACAGTGGTTTCAGCTTTTACTATTTAACTTTTATGGTGTCTCGTAGCTGGTTCTTATTGTTTTCAATTCCATTGTCTCCAGGGAGGTTCCCATTCTGGTGAAGGATCAATATTTGTGCAGGTTTCCAAATGAGTCCAAAGTTCAATGCCCTGGTTTCCTTTCCTTTTCCACAGGTACCAGCAGGGCGTGGGCATGGGCAGGGCAGTTCTGCTTTTCAGGACAACTGGGGCATTTCTGCCACTAGAGGCCAGGACTCCTGGGTTCTATCCAGGCTCTGGGAGAGGAGTGGGATCCAGTGGGTTAAAGCAGGGGGGCTGGGAGCCAGGACTCCTGGGTTCTATCCTGGGCTCTGGGAGAGGAGTGGGGTCCAGTGGGTTAAAGCAGGGGGGCTAGGAGCCAGGACTCCTGGGTTCTATCCTGGGCTCTGGGAGAGGAGTGGGATCCAGTGGGTTAAAGCAGGGGGGCTGGGAGCCAGGACTCCTGGGTTCTATCCTGGGCTCTGGGAGAGGAGTGGGATCCAGTGGGTTAAAGCAGGGGGCTGGGAGCCAGGACTCCTGGGTTCTATGCCCAGTTTGAGGCGGGAAGTGGGGTCTAGCGGCTACAGCAGAAATGCAGAGCCCGTGGGAGTTGAACTCTCTCGATCAGCATAAAGAAAAACACCCTCAGCTAAAGAACAGACCCAGCCCCCAAGTCCCTGGCTACATTTCTCTGGCCTGGGTTACACAGCAGGTCAGACCGGATGGCCAGAGCGGTCCCTTCCGGCCTGTGGATCTGAGAGTCTGATACTCAGTTGCTTTAAGGACCGGCGGGTACATCACTTTTGCCTCAAAGTGGGGGTCCGTGTATCTCGAAGTGGGGGTCCATGTTGTATCATCCGGCTCTTATGTCGTGTTTTCACTCAGTGCACCTTACGCACCCCATATTCCAGATGGGGAGACTGAGGCCCAGAAGGGGGATGTGACCTGCCCAACCTCGATCCAGCCGGCCTGTGGCAGAGAACCCAGGAGTCCTGCGCCCCCCCCCCGTGCAGACGACACTGACCCGGCCTAGAGGACCTGCGGATTCAGGCCTGTAAATCCGGCACAGCCTCTCTAGCTTGGGAGAAGCCGTTTAACCCCCGGCATGTCCGGGGAGGTGACTGAGGACGGCTCTCCGGCCGACACACCATCGTGCCGGGACGTGGTGGTCACCGGGCCGGCGTCCCTGCTTCCAAGCCAGGCAGCCAAAGCTCAAGAAGGGGCCAGTGGAAATGCGGGGGGGGGGGGGGGGGGGGAGAAATACAGCTGCCCAGGGAGGAATTTTAGCCTTATGCCAATTTGTGAAACACGCCTGGGGATCTGTGACCCGTCCCCAGCTGCTCAGTGGTGCCAGGGGGCCCTCTGGTGACAGGCTGGTGCACGGGCCTGCACCACAACCAGGAGCGCAGAGAGCGCCCTCTGCTGGGGCTCCGACGCCATAACACCAACCCAGTTCATTAGCGTTGCCAACTTTCTAATAGCAGAAAACCAAACTGGCCCCACCCCCTCTCCGAGGCCCCGCCCCCAGCTCACTCCATTCCCCCCCTCGCTCACTAGCTCATTTTCACGGGGCTGGGGCAGAGGGTTGGGATGCGGGGGGCTGAGGGCTCCGGCTGGGGGTGCAGGCTGTGGGGTGGCACTGGGGATGAGGGGTTTGGGGTGACGGAGGAGGCTCCAGGCTGAGGGGTTCAGAGTGTGGGAGGGGGCTCTGGGCTGAGGCAGGGGGGTGGGGTGTGTGGGAGGAGGTACGAGCTCTGGGCTGGGGGTGCAGGCTCTGGGGTGGGGCCAGAAATGAGGGGTTCATGATGTGGAAGGGCGCTCAGGGCTGGGGCAGGGGGTTGGGGTGCAGGAGGGAGTAAGGGCTCCGATTGGGGGTGCAGGCTCTGGTGTGGGGTTGGGGATGAGGGATTTGGGGTGCAGGAGGAGGCGCCAGGCTGGGGCTGAGGGGTTCAGAGTGTGGGAGGGGGCTCTGGGGTGAGGCAGGCGGGTGGGGTGTGTGGGAGGGGGTACGAGCTCTGGCCTGGGGGTGCAGGCTCTGGGGTGGGGCTGGGGATGAGGGATTTGGGGTGCAGGAGGAGGCTCCAGGCTGGGGTCGAGGGGTTCGGAGGGGAGGAGGGGGTTTTGGGTGGGGCAGGGGGTTGGAGTGCGGGAGGGAGTGAGGGCTCCAACTGGGGGTGCAGGCTCTGGTGTGGGGCTGGGGATGAGGGATTTGGGGTACAGGAGGGGACTCCGGGCTGGGGTTAAGCGGTTTGGAGGGCGGGAGGGGGCTCTGGGCTGGGGCAGGGGGTTGGGGTGCAGGAGGGAGTGAGGGATCTGACTGGGGGTGCAGGCTCTGGTGTGGGGCTGCGGATGAGGGATTTGGAGTGCAGGAGGAGGCTCCAGGCTGAGGTCGAGGGGTTCGGAGGGTAGGAGGGAGTTTTGGGTGGGGCAGGGGGTTGGGGTGCGGGCGGGGGGTTCGGGGTGCAGGCTCCAGGCGGCGTTTACCTCAGGTGGCTCCCAGAAGCAGCAACATGTCCTCTGGCTCCTAGGCAGAGGCGCGGCCAGGCGGCTCCGCACGCTGCCCTCGCCCAGAATCATCTTCCTGCCGGCTCCCATTGGCCACGGTTCCCAGCCAATGGGAGCTGCAAAGCCGGCGCTCGGGACGAGGGCAGTGCGTGGAGCCTCTGTGGCCACCCCTGCACCTAAGGGCTGCAGGGACTTACCAGCCACTCCCAGGAGCTGCGTGGAGCCAGGAAAGGAGCCGTGGAGCCAGGAAGGGAGCCTGGGAGCCCGGCAGCACCGCTGACCGGACTTTTAACAGCCCGGTCAGCCGTGCTGACGGGAGCCGCCAGGGTCCCCTTTCGACCGGGTGTTGGCAGTCTGAGACCAATGGCTGGTTCACTCCTTGCCAGGGGGACGCCCCCGGGCTTGAGAGAGCTACACTCCGGGTGGTAATTCGACTGGCCACGGTGCTCGTCTCGGCTGATAGCACAGGCCAGAGACCTGCCCCACAGTCATTCCCAGAGCAGATCTTCTAGGCGTGGGTGACGCATGGACCCTCCCTTCGGGGAGGCCAGCCCCTGGCCCTGCCCCTTCTGCCCCCCCTCACCTGCCAGAACCCCGAGCTCCAACCCTACCCACAGCGACCAGAGGAGCCCCGGCCAAACCACCCCGAGCCCTGGGCCACCGCCGGCAGGCCTGCCCTAGCCACGCCAGCTGGCCCAAGCAACACCCCAGCCAGCCCCGAGCCACCAGCCCCGACCCCCAGGCTGGCCCAACCCGCCCCTGGTCGCCGGCCAACCCAAGCCACCAGCCAGCCAAGCGCCGAGCTCCAAGTCGCTGGCCAGAGCTGAGCCCCCATCACCTTTGGGGGAGAAGGGGAGCATGGGCGGGGCTTTGAGGTAGAGCGTGGGCGGAGCCACAGCATGAGCAAAGGGAGGCTTCGCCTCCCCTGGCCTATGATACCCGTCCCCCATGAGTCATTCTCGTGGCTCTTCGCTGAACTTCTCCGCTGTGTCACCCTCCCTCTGGGATGGCGCAGAAGTCAGGGGAGGCCGTTCGCTTTCCACACAGTCTCACTGGATACGGCTACACGGGTCCGTCCACTACCGCACAGGTCGGAAAATCCCACCTCGTTCTTCCTTCACCAAGCCCGGAACTTCTGTCTGACACTGATCATAGGACGTGGGACTGGACCTCCCGGGTCACTGAGACCTGACCCCAGGCAAGCCCTGAGTTATTGGAAAAGCTTCAGAAAAGGACAACCAGAATGATCCGAGGTCTGGAGAACCTGCCTGGGAGAGGCTCAAGGAGCTAGATCGATTCGAGCGGATCACACGTTGAACGTGAGCCAACCGGGCGATGCCACTGCGAAAAAGGCGGATCTCGTAAGGGGGTGTAGTAACAGACGTGTCAAAGGTCATTGTCTGGCCCTGGGGAGGCCCCAGCTGGAGAACTGGGTCCAGTTCTGGGCACCGCGCTTTAGAAGAGATGGAGACAAACTGGAGAGAGTCCCGAGGAGAGCAAGAGAAATGATCAAAGGTTTAGAAAACCCAACGTGTGAGGAAAGATTTAAAAACCTGGGCATGGTCGGTCTGGAGAGAAGGCCAAGGGGGGACTGAGAACAGGCTGCAAATATGGTAAGGGCCAGTATAAAGAGGTCGGGGATCAATTATTCTCCATGTGCACTGAAGGTGGGACAAGAAGCAACAGCTTAACCCGCAGCAAGGGAGATGGAGGTTGGAGATTAGGGAAAACTCTCCACCTCCCAGGGCAGGGCAGCTTTGGAATCGGCTCCCAAGGGCAGCTGTGAGGTCCCATTGCTGGAGGGTTTGAAGACCTGGTTGAACAACCCCACCGTCAGGGCTGGTTAAGGTTGACTTGGGCCTGCCTCAGCGCCGGGGGCTCTCGAGGTCCCTTCTGGCCCCACGTTTCTGTGATTTCCAGAACCCTATGGACTCTATCCCAGAGAGGAGGTGACTCAATCCATCGAAACGCATGGCTGGGAGGGACACCGAGAGCTCCCTGAGCCCAGCCCAGAACGGTGCAGCGTGAACTGGTCTCACTCCGGTGTCCTTGTTACCCAATGGAGGTCAGAGCTTCAGAGTCGCGTTCGATCAGCTAGTCTGACCTCCCGAGAGCCAGCTGCCTGTCCTGGGCCCGACAACCTGGATTAGACTCCGTACTGCAGCCGGAGATTAACCTCTTGTGCACCAGGGACTGAAGTGTCACCAATGCATGAGGCAGATGGTCCACAGCCCATGCTGCAGAGGATGGGGAACTCCCCCCACCCCAGGGTCTCTGCCAAACTGACCCAGGGGAAATTCCCTCCCGAGCCCAGGTCTGGAGATCCACTAGACACTGAGCATGTGAGCTAGACTCACTGGTCAGGATTCGCTGGATGAGTTCAGCTCAGGGCACCAGGCCACCCCATCCTGTGTCCCGTCTCCCGCTGTGGCCGCTCTCTGATGCTGCAGAGGAAAGAGGGGGAAAAAACCAACCTGGAATACATAAGGGGGGATTTCCTTCCTGACCCCAAAAGACAGATGCCCTGAAGCATGAGATTAGGAACACAAGACATAGCACTGGAAGGGACCCCTGGGCCACCAGTCCCAGCCCCTCATCACTGTCACACAACCCCAGTCATAAATATATCGAGCTCTATCTTAAAACCAGCTAGGTTGTTTGTCACACACCCCTCCTACGGGGAGACTGCTCCAGAACCTTTCAAATCATGTGGCGGTGAGTTCCACAGGCCAATCACGCACTGAAAAGTATTCCCTTGGATCCGTTTTGAATTTTCTGCCTTACCTGTTGGAAAATTGGCCAGTTTTGAAATTTTTCAGACCGTTTTGCGCTCCAGCCGTTCTGGATCCTCGGTGGCACAGTGGCCAGCGTCCGAGAAAAACAGATGCTTCAATAAACATCTGAGAAAAATAGAGGTTTTATTTAATAAACATCCTTTGCTTTACAAAAATAAGGGGCGATTTTGTTACCACCGTCCAGTTAATGTAACAAGTGAGAGATCCAGAGGTTACCCGTATTGAATTTGGGCTCTGACATCTTGATTTGGGAGCGCAAGTCAAGTCACGCCCTGGATACTGATAGAGGAGCCAGGTTCTCAGCCCAGTGAGAGGGACACAGCCTTTGCGTATCGTCTCCCTCCAGCATCTCTCAAGCCAAACCCCGTGGCCAAGATTGGCTCCTCCACAGAACTGGTCCAAAGTCAGAATTTCTGCTCCACGGGAAATTTGGATATTTTGAAATTTAGTTTTGTTCTGAATCCGGATGAAAACCAGAAATAAATTCTACAATTTCCCCATGAAACAAAATTGTTGGGAAAAACTATTTGGGTCTGGGGTCGACTGGAACGTTCCCGTTCAATACATTTTTTCAAAAATCTGATCAAATAAAATCCAGTATAATCAATTTGAATAAAATAAAAACTGATACAATCCAATAAAATAAACTCAAAATGTTTCCTTCTGGTTTTGACTTTTACAAAATTTAAAAGTTAATATAATAAAATAAAAAATGCAATAAAAGAAAACGTTTCTCTCTGCTATTGATCTGTTTTTAAAAACATAAAACAAAAAATATCCAACACAACTGAAATGTTTCCTTCCAATATTGACTTTTTAAAATTTAAACAAATCCAATTAAATGAAACCCAATAAAATCAAAATGTTTTTTCCAGCGTTGACTTTTTTTAAATCAAAACCAACCACCAAAACAGAAAAAAATCCAAGAGAATAACTCTGATGAAACCAAACCGTTTCCTTCCAATTTTGACCATCTACAAATTCTTAAAAATTGAAAACAACCAACCAGAAGACAAATTTTGAACCCAGACATTCAAACGCTCATAGCAAAATGGGATTTTTTCCTTGATATTTTCCCCCCAACGCACAATTTTGTGGCAGTTTCCCACACACCATCCGATTCCGACAAGAGGCCATTTTCCGACAGAACGCTGCTCCGCTGGGAAAGTCCCGACCAGCTCCGCCCCCAACCTCTGCCTCCTGCAGTCTCCTACGCCCTGGGCCGTGGCTACCCTACGGGGCGTTAGCGGCGTAGCTAGGTCGCCGTGGCGATGCCGGCCTAACCCTGTAGTGTAGACGCGCCCGACAGCGATGGAAGAGGTTGGGACGCAACCTCCCCAAGTGACGGTACCTGCGTCAACGGAAGGTTGACGGTGTCTACACCAGGGTTATGTCGGCCTAGCCACAGGCCCGGGGAAGCGGGTTCTTCCCACCCCCCAGCAACATGGCTACGTTGACCTACATTGGATGCATAGCCCAGGCCTTGGTTTGCACAATCCCACGCTGTGGCTGGAAGGAGACATGGCCCCCACGTCTCCACAGGGAGCACACAGTGCCCGTCCCATCAGCGCAGGAGGTACCACCACCGCACCAGCCATCATCCTGCCCCGCAGGCCACCCCGCTCCCCTCCTGGGTACCTCCTCCCTCAACGCTCTGGTGAGCTCCAGCCATGGTCACTCGTCCCTCCCAGGCTACCCACAATGCATCTCGCTCTCCAGGGAGCTGTGGGGTCCTGGTGCTATCTGGCCCCACCCACAGAGCTGGTGTGGGGATGGGGGGGCGGGGGTTATTGCTCTGTTAAGGTAGCCCCAGGGGCCGGGTGAAGGGACATAGGTGGAAGCAGAGAGGGGGAGAGGGCTAGAGGTGGGAGAGGGCTGGGGGGGGGGTACGAAGCCTCCAGCAGCCCCCCTCATCCAGCAGGGCCCAGCCCTCAGTCAAAGAGGAACCCAGGATCAGGGGGGTCACAAGGCCCCCCCTCCTCCTCCGTCCCGTAGGCAGCTTCCAGCACCCGCTGGGCGTCACCGGCGAAGTCCTCCAGGGCGCTGTGCAGCAGGAAGTAGGCGGCCACAAAGGAGATGCCGCCGGCCACCAGGTTCTCCAGCAGCGGCAGGCGGGTGCGGGCCAGGCGGGCGGCCACCTGCCCACAGAGCGCGGCCTGGCTCAGCACGTCCTGCACAGCTGCCGGGGAGAGCTCCCGGCCCAGCGCCGACCGTACCTGAGCCCGCAGCCGCTGGGGGGAGCCGGCGCCCGCCCGGGCCAGCACCCCCAGGGACTCCTCGTCCAGGCCAAAGCTGCGGCGGTAGGAGCCCAGCGTCTCCACCAGCATGGGCACGTTGAGCTGCAGTGGGAGCCCTGGCAGTGCCGAGACCAGGGACGCCAGCAGGGCCTTCTTCCAGACATGGCGCCGCAGCGTCTCCTTCCGGCGCCCCACGGCCTCGGCCGTCAGGGCCGGTAGTGCCAGGAGCAGCGCGTGGCGCTTGTGCCCGGCCAGCTCCTCCGCCAGCGTGGCCTGCAGCCGCGGGAAGTCGAAGCGATGCAGCTGGAAGGCGGAGAGCAGGAAAACCCGCGGGGCGGCCACGCCTTCCTTCTCCAGCTGGCGGGCGCAGTCCGCGCGGATCTCACCCAGCACCTGGCCCTCCTGGCAGCGGCCCGGCCGGCGCCGGCGGGACGCCCGCAGGTCCTGATCCACCTTGGTGCGGATGAAGTAGAAGCGCCTGCCCGCGGCGCCCAGGGCCTGGGCCAGCTGGGCGTGGCTCTCCCGGAACCGCTCCGAAGCCACGAGGAGGAAGAAATCGAAGTGCATCAAGCCCACCTGCTCCAGGTACTGCTCGGCCCGGAAGCTGGGGGTGCCAGTGCCGGGGAGGTCCCAGAGCCGGACGCTGGGGAGGCCGGGGTGGGGGTAGGGTGTGGGCTCGGCGGTGGTCTCCACGACGCCGGTGGGGGCGGCGCGGGGGTCCGAGTCGCTCAGGCCACGGAGGGCGTTGACCAAGGTGGATTTGCCGGCGCCGGATTCCCCTGTCACGGCGATGTCCAGGGTGGCAGAGTCCAGCGAATCCAGCAGGGTTTGGACCTGGGTGGAAACTTCCAGAACCACACGGGATTGGATCAGGGAGCCCATCTCGGTCAGGTCCTGCTCCCGCAGCTCCAGGCTCTGCATGGCGGAGGAGCTGGCTTGGAAAAGGGGGAGGATTGAGGGTTCTTTGCCCTTCAGCCCAGGTTCCCACCAGCCCCCACTCCCCTCCCGGAGGTGGGGAGAGAAGCCAGGAGTCCGGGCTCCCAGCCCCTCCCCCCCCCCCCCGCTCTAACCACTAGACCCCACTCCTCTCCCAGGGCAGGGGAGAGAACCCAGGAGTCCGGGGTCCCCACTCACAGCATTTCTCCGGAGGCTCCCAGGGAGCGGCTGGGCTGGTTTCGCTCCGAGCTCGGGGGCGGGGGGGAAACGGAAACTGAAAGGCCCAGGCGGGCGGCCGGGGGAGGAGCTCGGGGCTGGATTAAGAGCAGCCGCCTGCACATCGGCACCTGGCCGGCAGCCAGGCTGGCACCGCACCAGGGCTCCTCCCCGCAGCCCTGCCAGTGCCCCTCACTCCCGACCCGCAGCCCCTGCCAGCCCAGCCCTGTCCCCCCCCAGCCCTGCCGGTGCCCCTCACTCCCGACCCGCAGCCCTGCCAGTGCCCCTCACTCCCGATCTGCTGTCCCCTGCCAGCCCAGCCCCCACCCCCAGCCCTGCCGGTGCCCCTCACTCCCGACCCGCAGCCCCTGCCAGCCCAGCCCC
>NC_048321.1:14483927-14506945 GCF_013100865.1 Trachemys scripta elegans
TCCCTGGGTGGGGAGGGGGGGATCCCTGGCTGGGGAGGGGGGGGTCTCTGTAGGGGTCCCTGGCTGGGGAGGGGGGGTCTCTGGAGGGGTCTCTGGCTGGGGAGTGGTGGGTCCCTGGCTGGGGAGGGGCTAACATAGTGCCCCCATGGAGCCGGGGAGCTCTAGACCAGCCTGACCTCCATCCCTGGGAAGCTACTCGAGCAAGGATCAAACATTCAGTCTGCGAGTTCCCGGGCCGAACCAGCCCGGTTCCCGGTGCCCGGCTTTGCCAGGGGAGCGGGGTTGGAGGAGGGGGGATGCAGGGGACGTAATGGACCTGGCGTGCAGCCGGGCTCCCGTCCCACGGGACTACGGTTAAGATTTTGTCCTGGGTATTTTCACTAAAGTCACGGACGGGTCGCGGGCAAGAAACAAAAATTCATGGAAGCTGTGACTTGACCCTAAAAATACCCGGCGGGGGCGACTAACAGCGGGAGCCCTACCGGGGCCTTGACCGCCGGCCACTGCTCCGGCCCCAGGGGCCAACCACTAGCCCCTGCTCCGGTCCTGCCGCAGCTCCTGGGTGGGGGCTGACAGCTGCTCCGGCCCAGCCGCTGCGAGGGACTGAAGCCGAAGACGTCCCGGTCTGTGAGACCCGGAATCTGTGCCCTCCGTGACAGGACGCTCTGATAGGTCAGCTGGAGAAATGTGCCAGCCAGGTTCCCATTAGACCCCACTCCCCTCCCGGAGGTAGGGAAAGAACCCAGGAGTCCGGGCTCCCAGCCCCCCCCCCCCCCCCCCCGCTCTAACCACTAAACCCCACAAGCAAGGAGTAACTGTGAATGGAAGGACGTGGGATTGGAGGGAGGCCTCAAATGGGGCTCCACAGGCTCTGTTCTGGGCCCCGTGTTGATTAACATCTGCGTCAGTCCCTGGCTAGGACTGATCAAGGCTGTAGCCGACACAAGGCTGGGGGGGGAGTTGCCAACACTTTGAGCCGGAGCGAGGGACCATCCGCCGAATAGCTGGACGTGCCGCCCCTCTCCGGAGTGGCCGCCCCAAGCACCTGCTTGCCAAGCTGGTGCCTGGAGCCGGCCCTGCCCACTGTATAGAAAGGATGGAGAGAAACTGGAAAGGACCCAGAGGCGAGCGACAAAGATGATCAAAGGGATGGAACGCAAGTCACATGAGCAGAGGCCGAAGGAACTGGGTACGGCTTGTTTGGAAAAGAGATTAAGGGGGGACATGATCGGGGTCTTCCGATACTCGCGAGGCTCCCATCAAGATGGAGACAAGTTGTTCTCTCTGGCCACAGAGGGCAGGAGAAGAGGCAACAGTTCAAACTGCAGCAGCGCAGATTCAGATTAAACCTCAGGACAAACTCCCCAGCTGTAAGAAGGGCCAATGGACCAGACGCCACTGGAGGGTTTCGAGAGGAGGCGGGACAGCATCTGTCAGTTCTCAAACTGGGGGTCGGGACCCCATTTTAACAGGGTCGCCGGGGCTGGCTTAGACTTGCTGGGGCCCAGGGCCAAAACCCGATCCTCACCGGCCAGGACTCAAGCCGAAACCCGGGGGCTTCAGCCCTGGGCTGAGGTTACAGGCCCCCTACGTGGGGCTCGGGCTTTGGCTTCGCCTCCCCCCAGGGCAGCGGGGCTCGGGCGGGCTCCGGCTTCGGTCCCCCCTCCTGGGGAAGGGGGTCGCGGTGCAGTGAAGGTTGAGAACCCCTGGTTTAGACCCAACCAATCCTGCCTCTTGGCAGGGGCTGGACTAGCTGAGGGGGTCTGTGGCTGTGATTCCATGGGGGGGAGGGAGGTTCCCTGGGGGGGGTCCGTAGCCGTTAGACGCAGCGTGTCTGTCCGAGGGGGAGCTAATGCCAGGACCCCAGAGCTCCCCCCCTCCACCGTCCCGCCCTGCTGGCTTGGGAGTCCACTGAGCGCCGGCTGCTGCAGCAGGTCCCTGCCGCCATCGGGGTCCCCAGGCCCAGACAGGAGGGTGGGTAAAGGGGGGCTGAGCACATGGGGGGGCTGCACAGGGCAGAGATAGGAGGGGGAAATTGGGCATAAGAAAGTTATTGGGAATTGGGGGTTACGGGGGGATCCAATGGGGTTTGGGGGATCTGGGGTTTACTGGGCAGATTAGGTCGGGTTTGGGGGATCTGCAGGTTATGGGGGATCTGGGGAGTAATTGGGAAGAACAGGTCAGTTTGGGGGATCTGGGGCATTGGGGGGATTATTGGGGGGATCCGGTGGGGTTTGGGGGCTCTGGGGGTTATGAGGGCTCTGTGGAGTAATTGGGGAGAGCAGGTCGGTTTGGGGGATCTGGGGCATTGGGGGGATCTGGAGGATTATTGGGGGATCCGATGGGGTTTGGGGGCTCTGGGGGTTATGGGGGATCTGGGGAGTAATTGGGGAGAGCAGGTCGGTTTGGGGGATCTGGGGGATTATTGGGGGGATCTGGTGGGGTTTGGGGGTTATGGGGGCTCTGGGGAGTAATTGGGAAGAGTAGGTCGGTTTGGGGGATCTGGGGCATTGGGGGGNATCCGGTGGGGTTTGGGGGTCCTGGTGGGTTATTGGGGGTTCAGCGGATTAGGCCACATCTCAGCCACAGGAGCAGAGATTTCTGCGCCCGCCGAGTCCCAGGGCAGTGCTGCTGTTCATAGGCCACGATCCCGCCAGGACCTTTGCGCTGACGGAGTCGATAATGGGCCTTAAAGGGAACACGGATCCAGGCTGGTAAACAGCTGATTGGGCCAGTTCCAACCCCTCCCCCCCCAGCTCTGCCGGTGCCCCTCACTCCCGACCCGCAGCCCCCTGCGAGCCCAGCCCTGGGCGGAGAGGCTGAACTCTGCTCTGGTTCTGCAGTGTCCTTTAGTGGGTTTTCTTGAGACTGGGAAACTCATTTCACTTGTGACCTCTAACAGGATTTGAACCCAGCACTGCATGGGACCTTTCCCCTCTAGAGGGCACCAGCCCCAATCCGGTCACAGGGCAGGGACTGGCTGGCTCAGGGGGGCAGGGAATGGGACACGGGGCCTTTCCCCTCTAGGGGGCGTTGGCCCCGATCCAGCACAAAGCTGCAGTCCCCATGGGGGAGTTCTTGGGAATACACCTGTGAAAGGTGTTGGGACGTTCTCAGCTTGTCCCAGAATCTGCCTCCTGGGGGGCTCAGAACCTCCTTCCAATTCCCGGCCTCGGTGGGCCCCTTTATCCCCACTTGTTCCGGTCCCAGCACTGTCCTCCGGCTGGACCAGCTCGTCCCAGGGGCTGGGGGGCAGGGGTGGGGGTAATAGAAAATCAGAACATCTGGTCGCCCTATTGAGGGTTGGGGGGGCACACTGGCTGTGGGGGAGGGAGCATTTGGCCGGGGGCCGGGGCTGTGCGGGGGCACATGGGCCTGGAGGCTGGGAGGGGATTGGCAGGGGAGGGGGCCAGGGGTCGCTGGGGTGCTCTGGGGGCCACACTGTCCAGGGGGGGTTAACCACCCCTGGAGCCATCTCCATGCCAAGGTAAGGGGGGGTCTCCCCGCCCCCCCCCCCGCCTTTTGTGTCACCTGCCCAGTCCCAAAATAACCCCCTGGCCGGGCTACCATTAGTCCCTCCCCCTGGGGAGGGGGGCCCGATGGGGGCGGGGCCGGCTCAGCCCAGGACCCTCCCAGCTCCCCAAAGCGTCCAGCCCGATGCCAATTCCGGCAGCTGCGCCCCCCCGGCCCGGTGACGGAGCGGCCCAGGCCGGCCCCGATTGGCCCAGGCAGGCGGCCAAGTCCAGAAGCTTCTGCAAAGGGGCGGCGGGGTGGGGGGCCGGACCCGTATATAGCGGGGGGGGGCGCCGGGCCGGAGCGTAGCCACAGCTGGGGCGCAGGGACCTACCCGGGGCGCACGGAGCCAAGGTAGCGGGGGAGGTTTCGGGGCCTGGGGGGCAGGTTCCTTGCGGGGGGGGGCCGGGCATGGTCACGCCAGGAGAGGTTTTTACCAGTGTTTATTCACGTGCTGGCGCTCGCCGCTGCTGTTTTCCCTCTGGCTGGAGCCGGGCTGACCGGGGGGCGGGTGCTAGGACTCCTGGGTTCTTACTTGGGGGAGGGTTTCTCTCCCCAGCTCTTCAGGGGAGTGGGGGGGTCTAGTGGATTGGGGGAGGGGGCTGGGAGTCAGGATTCGTGAGTTCTCTCCCTACCTAGGTTGCTAAGTGGCTGGGGGGGGGGGGAAATCCCCTTGTGCCTCAGTTTCCCCATCCCAGCAGAGCTAATAACTTGCCTTCCTGGGGCCGGTGAAGGTCTCCCCGCCGGGACCCGGGCCATATACGGCACAACAGCGTCACCCCCAGAAATAGTCTCTGGCGGGCAGCCCCTGGCCCAGCACCCAGGGCCCCGCTCTGGCTGCGGGTGGCAGGGGGTGTTTCCTCCCCCTTGGGGCCAGCCAACCCCCAGCTAGCCCCTGGCTCTCACCCCTCCCTGCCCCTCGGGACACGCTAGCCTCTGGAAACGTAATTCTTGGGGTGGTGCCCTGTAAATAGGGGTAACCCCCCATTTTGCAGCTAAAATAGCTTCCCACCCTTGCTGCCAGAGGTCTGGGCATAATTGGGGGGCTCTGGCGGTGGATTGCCCCCTGGCGGAGGGGTCTCTGGTTTGGGGGGGTATCCCCAGCTGCAGGGGCTCTGGATGGCGGGTCCCCCCACACTGCCCCCCTCATTTGCCATGAGCTCGGCAGCGGGGGATTAGGGGTTAACTGGAGGAATCCACCCAGCTCGGAAGTTTCAGAGGCTGCAGAAACGAGACCTGCGAATCCCGGGGGGGGGGGACCCTCCATTGGGGCCCCCGTATCTCCAGAGCCCCGGGTCCAAACCGCTTCAAACTTCCCCCCTCGATCCTGCCCCGCTCCCCGAACCGCCCTGCCGAGTTTGGGCCCGATCGGCCCCTCCCTGGGGATTTTAGCCGGGACGCACCACTGGCCTCCAGGGCGGGCTGGAGTGGCGCAGCATGAATCCAGGGGCTGTCAGTGCGGCTGGGGCGGGGCAGGGTTTGGGGCGCCGCTCGGGGGGCGCCTGTCACGGCCCCACTGGGGGGCTGGGAACAAACCGTGCCGGGGCGACGCCCTGCTGGCTGCGAAACTCGGAGCCACAAACATCCCCGCCCCCTTATCTGCGCGCCAGACATGGACAGCCCGGGCGGGGGGGGCTGTGAAATAGGGTCCCCCCCCCGCACTGCTCAACTTGCTGCATTGGCAGCAACCCCTTTCCGGAGCCCGCGATAGAACCCAGGAGTCCTGGCTCCTACCCTCCCTGCTCTAACCACTAGACCCCACTCCCTCCCTGAGCTGGGGTGCGAATTAGGACTCCTGGGTTCTATCCCTGGGTTGCAGGGGCCGGAGCAGGGAGGGCTGGGAGCCAGGACTCCTGGGTTCACACTATCTGTTCGGACACCCGGTTCTCGTGCTGGCTGTGACGTTGAGAGCTGCGTTCTATGCTGTCCGTTCCCGGCACTCCCCAGAGCCAGCGCCCGGAGACGGCGGGAGCGCCCTGCCCCGACCACAGGCCCCGCCACTGGCGACTAGTGGAGCCTTTCACCATGTCTCTCTGGCAAGGGCACAGCCGGGCGGGGCTCTGAGCCGAGGGACTCCAGCTCTTATCGCTCTGATGCCGGCACAGGACAGCTGATAACGGGGCGGGGGGGGGGGGGGGGAATAATTCAGGTCCTAACTCCAGTGGAGCATGAGCTGTGTGTGTGGCCCTGAAAACCCACCGGTCTCTTCTAGCGCCCTGCCAGGACCTGCATGTGGGGCCAGGTGCCCAGCTGGCGTAAGGAAAACCTGACTCCAGGAGAGCGAAGGCCCATGGACCCCAGCCGGGGTCAGGCTCTGTCCCGAGTGCTGGGCTAGGCCGCGCTTTATAGAACTGTACACAACTGAGTGATGGGGGAGTGAGGTCAACTGGCTAGAGCCAGGACTCCTGGGTTCTCTCCCCAGCTCCGGGAGGGGAGTGGGGGCTGGTGGTTAGAGCAAGGGGGGCTGGGAACCAGGACTCCTGGGTTCTGTCCCCAGCTCTGGGAGGGGAGTGGGGTGCAGTGGTTAGAGCAGGGGGGTCCCTTCACGGAGTAGGAATGAGCAGCTTCCCTCTCTGGGGTGCCAAAGGGGTGCTGGCAGTCTTGGCCAAGCTTTGGGGTGGGGGGGTGCATGGGCTGTACCCTGGGACCGGCAGGGTCCCCCAGGGAGATGGGGGTGTTACCCCAGGCCTGAGCTGTGAGGGCCCCCTCTCCTCTTGCGTAAACTCCCTGTCCCACTGCCAGCTGGCAGTGCTGCCCCATGGATCTGCCGGGGGGGGCACAGGACCTGCGATTGGCTGGGCAGCCGGGCAGGCCGCCCCCTTGGGCCAGGGGCCAGCGAGGACCGTGTTTCTAGAAAGACCGGTGGGGGCGCGGGGCCAGGAGAGGGTCTGCAGCCCCGACCCGGGCTGTTCCAGCAACTTCGCTCAGCTCCCTCCGGCGGAGAGGGACCGACGGACACACGGGGCTCCCCCCTCCAGCAGGGGGCAGCAGGGACCGGGGACAGATGGGGACACACACAGGAGATTAGCCTGTCACGCTAGATACAGAATTGGTGGGGGTTTATCGTTCTGACGGATAATATCGGTGTTTACAAAAATCTATTTGAACGTTCCCCATTGCAGGAAATTGCGGGGTGGGTCTCGGGTGACCAGACGTCCCGCTATTCGGGGCTTTGTCTCGGATCCTATTACCCGTCCCGATTTTTCACCCTTGCTCCTGGTCCCTCTGGGTGGGTCAGACGTTAACTCTTTAACGACTGCCACTGAGATGGCCGGCCTCCCGTGGGAATCCCTGTGATCCCAGGCGCGTCTCGGGCAGCGGTGCTCTCGCGGGGCCGATGGGTCCAGCAGCGAGAGAAACGCGCCCGGTGGGTTGGTGTGCGGGCCGGGGCACCGACCTCGGGTTTCAAAATCACATCCTTCCAAGCCTCTAGAAACTGCCACAGACACAGGGCCCATCTGGCCCGATATCTTCCTCCCCCTCGCCTCAGATGGGACCCTGGAATTCGAGCTTAACAGTGTATCCTACTGAACTAAATTCTGTTAACATTAGTATACCTATGGGAGGGGAGTGGGGGCTAGTGGTTAGAGCAGGGGGCTGGGAGCCAGGACTCCTGGGTCTCTCCCCGGCTCTGGGAGGGGAGTGGAGTCTGGAGGGTTAGATTGGTGGGGCTGGGAGCCAGGACTCCTGGGTTCTCTCCTCAGCTCTGGGAGGGGAGTGGGGGCTGGGGGTTAGATTGGTGGGGCTGGGAGCCAGGACTCCTGCATCCTATTTGACCCCCTCCCTTCCCCCTTTGCAGCCAAGATGTCGAAGGGCCAAGCTGTAGGCATTGACCTGGGCACCACCTACTCCTGCGTGGGGGTTTTCCAGCATGGCAAAGTGGAGATCATTGCCAACGACCAGGGCAACCGCACCACGCCCAGCTATGTGGCCTTCACAGACACCGAACGCCTCATCGGGGACGCCGCCAAGAACCAGGTGGCCATGAACCCCACCAACACCGTCTTCGGTGAGTGCCAGGACGCAGGGCATTTCCCCTCGAGGGGGCGCTGGCTCCGATCAGGCCCCAAGGCGGGCAAGGGGGACTGGCTGGCTCGGGTGATGGGGAAGGGGATCTGGAACTTTTCCCCTCTGGGCTGGTGGCCAAGGACAGTCTGATCCCTGTGTGAATCAAGTTGGTGGGTTCTCATCCAGGCAGGACAGGGGTCCCTTTGCAGAAACCCCTTGGCAGGGAGTGGGTGGGGGATGCTATCTTTAGGGAGGAGCAAGGAGCCCCTTGGGGGGACCACCGGGGGGCCCCAGATCCCTAGAGGGAGGGGGCAGAGGGGTAGCTTGACTCTGAGGGAGCTGTGTGGGGCTCTGATCTGGGGAGAGGGTGTGGAGGCTGGAGCCCCTCGGGATTCCCTGTCTCTGTCTCCCACTGACCCCCACCCCTCTATCCCTTCCCCCCCACCCCGCCCAGATGCCAAGCGCCTGATTGGCCGGCGCTACGACGACCCGGTGGTGCAGTCGGACATGAAGCACTGGCCCTTCCAGGTGATCAACGACGGGGGTCGGCCCAAGGTGCAGGTGGAATACAAGGGTGAGACCAAGACCTTCTACGCCGAGGAGATCTCCTCCATGGTGCTCACCAAGATGAAGGAGATTGCCGAGGCCTACCTGGGCAAGGTGAGGGCTGGAGGGTGGGGCCAAGAGGCCTGGGGGCAGGGCATGCCTGGGGTTGGGGCCAAGAGGCCTCGGGGTGGAGCATGTCTAGGGGTGGGGCCAAGAGGCCTCGGGGTGGAGCATGTCTTGGGGGTGGGGCCACGAGGCCTGGGGGCAGGGCATGCCTGGAGGGTGGGGTGGAGCCAAGAGGCCTTGGGGGTGGGGCATGCCTTGGGGGTGCGGCCAAGAGGCCTAGGGGCAGCGCCAGGTAAGACCTGGGGGCATGGGCCATGCTGGACCCTACTTTGGAAGCTGGGGCAGAGAGTGGGTCAGAGTTGGGGGGGGAAAGAGGGGCTGGGAACCAGGACTCCTGGGTTCTGTCCCCGGCTCTGGGGGGCGTCTAGTGGGTTAGAGCAGCTTCCTTCCCCCTCCTGCAGGGGGCAGCCTCCTAAGCGCCCAGTGCCCGTATGCTGAGACCTGCTAAACAGTTATCTCAATGCCTGGACTGGGCCCCACAGCCCGGGCTCCTGCGCCCCTGGGGACCCCACCACCCCGGCCTATCCCGAGGCCCCCACTCAATGAGCCTCTGGCAGGGTTTGAACCTGTGGCACCAGAGCGCCCACCGTGGGCTGGAGGAGGCGCTCCGATAGCCGGCAGCAGTAGTAGATCGTTACCCTCTGGGGCAGAAGGGATGAGAAGGGAGCTTCCCCCAGGTCCTGTCTCCCCCACACGCACCCTCCTTTTGGGGGGGGAGGCAGCCCNTTAGGGGGTGTGGGCTCTGGGGTGGGGCTGGGATGAAGAGTTTGGGGTGCAGACAGCCCAGAGGAGGACTCCACCCAGCCCTCTCCCCACCAGCACCAGCGAGCTCTGGGGGAGGGACCCCCCCTCTCGCCCCCACCACACTCACCCCCACCACGGTCACTGCACGTGCTCCTAGGGCCCCTCTCAGGTCCAGGAAGCCCCCTCGCCTCCCCTGTGGTGGGTGGGGGGGCGCTGCGTGCGCCTCCTCCCCTGCTGCTGCCCCTCACTGTAGCCTCACTGGGGGTGGGGGATGGATGGGGCTGCCCCTTGCCCAGTGTGGGGCAGGAGCGGTGCTTGCGGGCGGGGGAGGGGCCCTGTGCTGGTGGAGGGTCCGGGGGGGGGGAGGGCAGGGGAAGGACAGCCTGCCCTGGCACTGAGGGGGGAGCACTAGGACCCTGCAGCCGCAGTTGACGCCCGGAGCCAGCTGAGCGGAGGCAGTGGGGAGCTGCAGGGGGGAGACCCGGGGGCGGCCCCAAACATTGGGTGCAGCCAGCGCGGGGGCCAGGGGTCTGGCTCGAGGCTGAAGGACCCTCGGAGAGCTGCCAGGCTCCCCAGCCAAGCTCCCAGCCCGAGCCCCATGAGCCCAGAGGCGTGGGGCGCCCCACAGACGCCATGGGGCCCTCCAGCGCCCAGCCCGTGGGAGCATCGACCCTGTTGTAGCCCATCCCCGGAGCAAGGGGCAGCACCTGGCGTTTCCCTGCGCCCTTCTCCCTCTACCCACCCTCCCTGCTTGGGGGGCAGGGGCAGGGCCTGGGGGGAGCAGCCGGTACCTGGGCTGGGGCTCGGCAACCTTCCAAGGCCCAAGGCCTCCTCTGTGTTCAGCGCCCCGGCTCCAAACCTCCAGGCTCCCACAGGCCCTCGCCAGGCGGCCACTTCCCCAAGAATGCCGCATGACAGGACATTGCCCAAGATTGTGTTAGCGCAAACAACTTGGCAGCTGGCACAGCCCCAAGGCCTCCATCCCCTCCCCCCCGCCAGAAATCCCAATGCAGCCGTACGCAAACCAGGACAGAACCCAGGAGTCCTGGCTCCCAGCCCCCTGCTCTAACCCACCAGCCCCCACTCCCCTCCCAGAACGGGGCAGAGAACCCAGGAGACCTGTCTCCCAGCCCCCTGCTCTAACCCACCAGCCCCCACTCCCCTCCCAGAGCGGGGCAGAGAACCCAGGAGACCTGGCTCCCAGCCCCCCCTGCTCTAACCACCAGCCCCCACTCCCCTCCCAGAGCCGGGGAGAGAACCCAGGAGTCCTGGCTCCCAGCGCCCCCTGCTCTAACCACTAGACCCCACTCCCCTCCCAGAGCTGGGCAGAGAACCCAGGAGTCCTGGCTCCCAGCCCCTCCTGCTCTAACCCACCAGCCCCCACTCCCCTCCCAGAGCTGGGATAGAACTGGGGTACTGACTGGAGTACTGACCACCTTTCGCCCCTAGAGGGCGCTCATGCCACATGACATGGCCTGCACTGAATTTGCAAGGCCTCAGCAGCCACCAAGAGACCCTGACGTCCCCCTAAGTCTCCGCTGCCCTGGGACCCTCAGCGCCAGGTTGGCACGAGAGCCCAGCACCCTCCGGGCAGGGCCGGCTGAGGGGAAATGACCCTTCCTCAGCGCTGGGGGGCGCAGCCGTGTCAGCGAAGGTCGCAGGTATAGAGCTGCGAGCTCCCAGGTTTCTACGATTCACTAACCAAGAGCAAAGGGCACAACATTCGGCTCAATTCGAGTCAGCGATGAAAAGAACATGGGCTCCGAGCGCCGGATGAAGCGAACATCCACCGTCCCACGAACCTGAGCCACGCGGGGGGCAAACTGAGCTCAGTGTTGTGGCTGGAGTTGGAGCCGCGGCCCGGCTGGTAGAGATCGCCCGGAGTCGCCCATGCTCGGCTGTGTCCCTCACCTGGTCCTTGGCGCTGCCAAGGGAGAGCTCCGGGAAGGGGATGTGGAGGGGATCTGGTCGCCCCATCTCAAAAAAGATCTATTGGAATTGAAAAAGGTTCAGAAAAGGGCAACAAAAATGATGACGGGGATGGATCGGCTGCCGTATGAGGCGAGATTAATAAGCCTGGGACTTTTCAGCTTGGAAAAGAGACGACTAAGGGGGGATATGATCGAGGTCTATAAAATCCTGAGTGGTGTGGAGAAAGTAAACAAGGAAGTGTTATTTACTCCTTTGCATAACACAAGAACTAGGCGTCACCAAATGACATTAACAGGCAGCAGGTTTAAAACAAACAAAAGGAAGTATTTCTTCACACAACGCACAGTCAACCTGTGGAACTCCTTGCCAGAGGATGTTGTGACGGCCAAGATTATAACAGGGTTCAAACAAGAACTAGATAAGTTCATGGAAGATGGGTCCATCAATGGCTATTAGGGACCGTGTCCCTAGCCTCTGTTTGCTGGAGCTGGGAATGGGCGACAGGGGATGGATCGCTTGATGAGTCCCTGCTCTGTTCATTCCCTCTGGGGCACCTGGCATTGGCCACTGTCGGCTGACAAGATATCGGGCTAGACAGACCCTTGGTCTGACCCAGTGTGGCCGTTCGCATGTTCTTATGAGGAAGAGCTCACCCTCCGGGTAGGGCTGGTGGGCGAAGTGAGCCCAGGTGCCCCTTTCCTGCCCGGGCTCCCGGAGCAGCAGTTGCCACCAGTGCCCACCGGTAAGGCCAGCCCTGCCACCTGGTGCCAGCGGCTGGGGGAAGCCACCCACTGCCATCCCAATGGGGCACTTCCGGCCCCGGGGGAACCCGGCTCGGCACCCTGGTGGAAACCAGCCCTCTGCACGTAATGCAAAGCGCACTCAAGGGAGGTGGTAGAACAGAACCCAGGAGTCCTGGCCCCCAGCTACCCCCCCATCTAACCACCAGTCCCCGCTCCCCTCCCAGAGCCGGGGACAGAACCCAGGAGTCCTGGCTCCCAGCCCCCCCGCTCTAACCACTAGACCCCACTCCCCACCCCACCGAGTCAAGGAGAGAACCGGGGAGTCCTGGCTCCCAGCCCGCCCCCCAACTCGATCCCAGTCCCCCAGGGACAGATCCTTGGGGTGCTGCACATTCACAGTGCTGCCCTTGCAGCCAGATCGGGGCTGGCACCCCCTGGAGGGGAAGGGCCTCCTGTCCCATCCCCCGCCCCCTCCCTGTGAGTCTTTCCCTGGGTGTGTCCCTGTTTCCTAGGCCTGGGACAAGGGGGGGCCCTGTGCTCCCCACACCCCGGCCCCCAGGCCCCAGTGACTCAGGTGCTGCCTGGTGCCGGCTCTGGGGAAGGGAAGGATTTGCCCTGGGGCGGGTGAGACAAGGGAGGGGCAGCTGCGTGTCTGGACTTGGGGCCCAGCTGCACCCCAATTTCCTGGACGTCGGGCCTGCTCCTCCTCTCCCTCAGCTACCTCCTTGCTGGGCCTGAGCAGCCTCGGGGTCCGCCCAGGCTGGGATCGGGGTCCTGGGGGGGGGGGCTGCACTGCAGGGGGGGCAGAGCTACCCAACAACACACACAGCCCTCCCACCCCCACCCATCAAAACACAACGCTGCTTGGGAGAGAACCCAGGGGTCCCGGCTCCCAGCACCACTGCTCTAACCACCAGACCCCATTCCCCTCCCAGAGCGGGGCAGAGAACCCAGGAGTCCTGTCTCCCAGCCCTCTGCTCTAACCACTAGACCCCACTCCCATCCCAGGGCAGGGCAGAGAACCCAGGAGTCCTGTCTCCCAGCCCCCCGCTCTAACCACTAGACCCCACTCCCCTCCCAGGGCGGGGCAGAGAACCCAGGAGTCCTGGCTCCCAGCCCCTCACTCTAACCACTATACCTGGTGTCTAGGGGGCTGGTTGCCACACACATGAGCACCTATGTTGGCTGCGTGTTTCGTGTCTCCTCCAGGCCAGGGCCGAGGCTGGGCCCTCGATGCCAGCTCATGCCAGGGGCCAGGCGCTGAGTCAGTGTTGACCTCAGTGCCCTCAGGCAGCGATACGGGGCACGGGGGTGGGCTGGGGTAACTCAATGTGTCAGTGTGTCCTGCTGACCCCGTCCTGGCCCCAATGTGACGCTAGGGGGCTCACTGGGGGCTGCTGGGCCACAGGGAGCGGGGCAGGGGACTGGGCACGGGGCACCGTGCCATGGGGAGCTGGTTGGGGGCACACTCACCTCACTGTTGCTGGGGGCCTCTCCAGTCCCGATCCGCCCCGAGGCCTCCCCAGGCTCCTGCTCCCCCTGCGCTGAGCCCCCAGCGTCGAAGCTGCCCCGCCAAGGCGTTGTCAGCTCCCCCAACCGGCCGGGCCGGTTCCTGGGACAGCCACCGCCCTGGTACTGACGCGCCGGGGCTTGGTGCTGGGGCGGCAACGTGAATAAGCGCCGGCCTGGGGCCCCGCACCAAAGCCAGGGAGGGTGGGATGTGCAAGGGGGGGGCGGGGACATCCCGCCCCATCTGCCTCCCCTTATTTATCGTCTTAGCTTGGCGCTGGCAGCCGGAGTCGCGTGGAAGCTGCCGGGAGCCGAGAGAACCCGCTTGGTCCAGGCAGACGCAGCCATGGGAGCCCCCTGCCCCCCGAGAGCCGGTCCCCTCCTCCTGCTGGCGGCCGCACTGCTCCTCCAAGGTACGGGGCTGGGGAGCACACCTGGGGCCGGGACGGGGCATTGCTCCAGTGGGGACGAATCTGGGTCCCGGGGCAGATTGATGGGGTGTTTTTATCTCAGCTGCATCTGCCAGGGAAACCCGGCTCCTTCGAGAGAACGACTCAGTGATGGCATTATAATACTGCCCCAGGCCGGGGGGCTGGCTGGTGGGGAATGGGGCAGGGGGCCTTTCCCGTCTAGGGGGCGCCAGCTCCCATCCAGTCCCAGAGTAGTGGACTGGCTGGCTCAGGGGGGCAAGGAATGGGGCTAGGGCCTTTCCCCTCTAGGATCCCGCCCCTTCCCCAGGTCTGGGGGCTGGGTATTGACTCCATTCTCCATGCTGGAATGGGAGGGGGAAGCCGTTAGTGCCATGGGATTGGGGAGGGGGGCAGAGGTGCCGTGCATGCTGGGACAGGTCGCTCCACCTGGAATGGGTCTGGGGCACATTGCCAACTGGGAGAACTCCTCCCAGGAACGCCAGCCTCACCCCAGGGTGGGGTCACCCCCATCCTGGAGCTGACACAGCCACCCACCGGAGGAGGGGGCAAGGAGGGAGATCTGTCGCCCATGCAAGTGTTTGAGAAACAGAAGTGCATACACAAAAGCAAGTTCCCAGACAAATGGTGCGAAGAAGGAAACCCCCGTGCAAGTGTCTGTGGGAACGCCTGGAGAAAACGGTGCAAAGAGGAGGGGAAAGGCAGCAAATCTCGGCAAATGTACAGTGGAAATAACACAGCGAGGGCTGGGAGGTGGGCCACTCGCCGTGCAAATTTACAGAGCCAGGGATGGGGGGTCTAGAGAGGTGGGAAAGTGAGTGCACTTCTAGTGCGTTCAAACTGGTGCAAAAAAGGAGAGGAAACGTGCCACCGAATTTCTCTGAAGATGCGTGGGGCATTAAATGCGGACACACCCACTTGCATGTTTATGAAGCAGGAGTTTGGGGAACAATCCACAAGGAGGGGAAAGGGGACAATTGACGTAAAATTACACGGGGAAACATGTAACCTGGGAAAGGGTCCAAATTGACATGCCAAGTTATGTGGGAAAGGTGAAAATTGGCATGTAAGATGACATGAAAATTGACATGCAAAATTACATGGGACAACATAAAAATTAACAGGCAAAGTTGCAAGGGAAAGGTGAAAATTAACACATCAAGTGTCATGTTTCCAAGTAATTTGACATGCTAATTTTCACATTTCCTTGCAAATTTGCATATTCACTTTCACGTGGTCCCATGTCGATTGTCACGTCTCTGTGTCATTTGACATGCAACATTACAAGGGAAAGGTGAAAATTGTACAGACGGAATTACACAGGGAAACGTGCCAATTCACATGGAAAAGTGCAAAAGTGGTGAGGGAAGGGTGCAAATCTGCACGCAAAAGCAGGTGAGAATCCGTGCAAAGAGAAGGAGCCGTGCAAACAGCCGTGCAAAATTACCTGGGAAAACGCACAAACGTGACCCACCTTTGAGAGATTAGGGGTCCCCCCCCCGCCGGGGACAGGCCCAGACAGGTCCCCCCACGGGCGTGCCAGTCACGCCGGGTTTCACAGCGATTCCTTCCCCTCCATGCAGGAGCCATGGCCCTGGAGTGCCACAGCTGTGTGGAGCGCAGCGACGGCGGCTGCAGCCCGGAGAAGATGAAGACGATCTCGTGTCCAGCCAACGCCCAAGTGTGCATGGAAACCGTGGCGGCCGTGAAATGGAGTGAGTGAGCCCTCGGGGTGAGGGCTGGGAGCCTGGACTCCTGGGTTCTCTCCCTGGCTCTGGGAGTGGCATAGGACCTAGTGGGTTAGAGCGGGGGGGGCTGGGTTCCATCTCCAGGTCTGGCAGGGGAGTTAAAGCTGTGGGGTAGGGGGAAGCTGGGAGCCAGGACGCCTGGGTTCTCTCCCGACTCGCTCACCCCCCCGGCTGTCTCCCCAGGCCACGGGCAGTTCCTGGTGGGCGAGAAGGGCTGCGGCCTGGGCAGAACGGGCACCAACGACAAGGGCGTGGACCTGCACGGCATCTTAGCCTTCTCCCAGGTGCGCAACTGCAACACCAGCCGCTGCAACTCCCAGCTGGACATCCGGGCCATGGCACTACAGTCGATGAGTAAGTGCCCACCGGGGGGTGCGGGGAGGGGCCGGCCCCCCACCTCCTCCTCTCTCACTGCCCCCCCTTTGTCTGGTCGCCAGGTAACGAGAGCGCCCGCGTGCCCAACGGGCTGGAGTGCTACAGCTGCCAAGGCAACGAGGCCTGCTCCCCCGGCAACTCCACGGTGGTGAAATGCTATGACGGGTACCAGGGCTGTTTCCACGGCAACGTCACCATGAAAGTCGGTGAGGCCCGGGCGGGACACTCAGAGACAGCCCCCTCTGGGGCGAGGCGCGGCAGCTGTTTGGCCAGCGCGGGGAGCCAGGGAGGTTCGGGGAGCCGCCGGCAATCACCATGATGGCAAGCTAGCCGGGACACCGGGGTTCGCGCCCCGACGGGGGGGCCAAGGGCCTGGCGAATCTTTGCAAATCGTGCTCTGGCTTTGCATCCCCCCCACTCCCGGAAAGGCAGCCTCTGGTGCAGCACAGCACCCCCTAGTGGTGCATCGGGGCCAGCCCTGACTGTCAGGGGAGGGCCCACAGCACAGCGCCCCCTAGTGGTGCATGGGGGCCAGCCCTGACTGCCAGAGGAGGGCCCACAGCACAGCACCTCCTAGTGGTGCATGGGGGCCAGCCCTGACTGCCAGGGGAGGGCCCACAGCACAGCGCCCCCTAGTGGTGCATCGGGGCCAGCCCTGACTGTCAGGGGAGGGCCCACAGCACAGCGCCCCCTAGTGGTGCATCGGGGCCAGCCCTGACTGCCAGGGGAGGGCTCACAGCACAGGGCCCCCTAGTGGTGCATGGGGGCCAGCCCTGACTGCCAGGGGAGGGCCCACAGCACAGCGCCCCCTAGTGGTGCATCGGGGCCAGCCCTGACTGCCAGGGGAGGGCTCACAGCACAGGGCCCCCTAGTGGTGCATGGGGGCCAGCCCTGACTGTCAGGGGAGGGCCCACAGCACAGCGCCCCCTAGTGGTGCATCGGGGCCAGCCCTGACTGCCAGGGGAGGGCCCACAGCACAGCGCCCCCTAGAGGTGCATTGGGGCCAGTCCCGATGGCCAGGGGAGGGCGCCCCATTTCCCCCACACACACTCCTTACAGCACAGCCAGGGCCGGATTAACCCTTTGTGGACCTGGCACCACACATATTTGTGGGCCCCCCGCTCCATGGGGCAATGGAGCCTGGTGTGGAGATGTCGGTCCCCAGAGCGAGGGGCTGGCCAGAAGCAATGGGGCGGGGGGCGGCGGGTGGCCCCACTCTGCCCAGCCCAGCCCAGCCCAGGGCACTAGTCACAAACCGGCAGTTGTCAGACGCACACTGGCCCATCCATGGCGCCATTATAAACCCGGCACTGAGCACAGCGCCCCCAAGTGGTGCATCGGGGCCAGCATTGACAGCCAGGGGAGGGCCCCCTCCCTACAGCACAGCGCCCCCTTGTGGCACATTGGGGGTCAGCACCAACAGCCCGGGGAGGGCCCCTACCCAGTTCACACAGCACAGCGCCCCCTAGTGGTGCATCGGGGTCAGCACCGACGGCCGGGAGAGGGACCCCACCCCGCTCCCTGCAGCACGGCCCTCCCCTGACTGTCCCCCGTCCCGTCTCCCCCAGGCAACGTCTCACTGAGCCGCCCCATCAAGGGCTGCGTGCAGAACAAGGACTGCACCAAGGAGGCAAGGGGCAGCACGGCCGTCAACCTGGTGGGCTCCTGCTGCTCCGGCCACCTCTGCAACGGGGACCTGACCAACAAGACGTTCTTCGCCCCCAACATCCCCCGGCTGGAGGTCATGCCCGGCCAAGGGGCCAATGCCACGGGCGCCAATGCCACAGCCAATGCCACCGCCACCGCCACGGTCACCGCCACCGCCACGCTCGCCGCCGCCGCCACGGTCACTGCCGCTCCCACGCCCCTGCCTCCGGACCACGAGGACCATGACGACCACGAGGATCATGACGACCACGAGGACCTCATCCGGGACGACCGCCACATCACCACGGCGGGCGAGCGGCGGAACAACCCGGGCGTCAAGCTGCCGAGCGGCGGGAAGGGGGGCGCGGCGGGGTTGAGCGCCTCGGCCTGGCTCGTCTTGCTCGGGTCCGCCTTGCTCCTGTGAAGGGGGCACCAAGGAGGGGAAACGGCACGAGATGCCCCCCACCCATTCACCCCCCCATCGCCCCCATTCCCGCTCCGCTGGCCAGCCTCCCCCTGACTTCTTCAACTCCAGCCAGGCTTCGGCCCATGCACGGCAGCCATCTTCTTAGTTGAGCAGCAGCTCTTGATGTCAGGCCGGGTTGGCCCTGTTGGCATCACCAGGCGGGGCTAAGTCTCCAGGTTGCATCTCCATGCAGAGCCCCGTCCTCACGACACCTGGCCTTCTCTTCGGCCTCCCCACAGCAGCCATTTTGGTCTGGAAGCGGCGTGGCTTGATGTCCCTCTGGGGCATCGTTTGTGGTTGCCCCCTTCACGCAAAGTGTCCACGGAGCCCTTCTCATGGCACCACCACAAATCCAGGCTTCCCTTTGGCCTCCACAAGGCAGCTATCTTGGTTGCCCGTGGCCTAGTTTTGCCTACTTGCAGTGGCCAGCTTGTTTTTTAAGTGTGGGGGAAACAACACGGAGAGGGAAGAGCCATACTACCCCTGCCCTCCAGAACAAATTCCCACGTGTCGCCTTCCCATATCGCGGGCCATATTCTTATAGCAGCGCAGCAAATTCCGGCTTCTCTTCAGCCTGTGCACGGCGGCCATCTTGTTTCTACATGGCCTAGTTTGACCCCAGTCTGGGGAGGGCTGTGACGGCCGCCATTTTCTGTTCGCTTGAGTGGATCCTATCCCTTCTTCACCTCACCCAGGTGCATGCTTTGCCACGCCAATGCACCTTCGAGTGTTTGTGTTATCTGCCAACACTGGGCAGCCATCTTGTTTCTTTATGCCACATCAGTTGACATCTGTCTAGGGAAGGTGGCCACTGCTTGGTCTTCATTCCCCGGGGAAAAGTCCCAAGGCTGCTCCAAATCAAATACAGGACTACATGCAGCAGCCATCTTGCCATTATTCTTGGTCACCCATTTTGTCTCCAGCCAACAGGGTGGTGGGTCCTGTTGCCATGGCGCCAAAGGCAACTCAGGCTTCTAACAGCCTGCTAGGCCTCAGCATTGGGACCTACAGTCTATGCCCCCTCCACACACACACACACGCACACACGAGGCTGGTTGTGGAAGATGGCGCAACAAGATGGCCGCCGGCACACGGGTCGTGGACACGGTGGCCAGGGCACAGCAATGGGAAGGGAGGGGCAATGGGTGGCTCATCCTTATGGCTTGGTGGGCTTGGGCACTTCCCCCCACCCCCCCACCAACTTGCCCGCTGGGTATTTAACCCCAATAATGGGGTCCCAGCACAGCTTCCCATCCTTCCACCAGCCCCGGTGGCACAGCTCAGAGAAGGATGGGATGGTGCTAAGAGAGCGGAGGGGTCAATGAGTTCCTCACGGCCCCACTGGGGCGATAGGGACTATCCCGGATCAGCCCCACGGGCCCATCCAGCCCAATATCCCGCCTTCTCCCTGCCCCGCCCCAGACCCATCCACCCTGGTATCCCTGCTACCTGAAACCTCTGGCCCCATTACACCCCCTCACTGTGCAATATTCCCCTTCCTGACCTCTCAGCTCAGCACATGCCCTGGAGCCGCGAGTGAGGCGTCCCGGAATCGTTCTCCCAGCTGGCGCTTGCCCTTCCCAATGTAAATAGTTTCAGAGACTCAACTCTCGCCATGGGAAGGGGGCCGGGAATTCCCGGGGAAGGGTTTAAAGGCTCATTAATAAAAGGATTGTAGCTGTGTTTAAAGGGGTCTAGCTCTGTTTCTTTGGGGGTCCGATTTTTTGCCTGGGTCAGTGGCTGCCTTAACGTCCCCGTCCTGCTCTATTTAAGGAAAATGTTTCCTTTAGCGTCAGTGGGGCCAGATCCCCAGCTGGGTGGGGAACGGGACATGGGGACTTTCCTCTCTCGGAGGCATCTGGGCCCCCACCACGCTGGGCACTGCACAAACCCCCCTGGACCGGGCTTGGAGCCCCAGTCAGGCCAGGCTCGCACCCTGCCCTGAAGCACATACTACATAGGGAAGGATGATTGCACCCAACTTTACAGATGGGAAACTGAGGCATAGAGAGGACCTGACGCAAGGTTGCCCAGCGACTCAATGTCAGGATTAGGAATTGAACCCAGCTGTCTGGGGTCCCAACCCAGCCCCTTTACCACAAGTGCTTCAACACTTCCTAGGCTGGAATGGTCCCTTGGGATCATCCCCTAATAAAGCCCCAATGCAGCTCGAATCAGGGCCCAAATCCAGCCGAGAGGAAGGACTGGGGCAGCCTGGGACCCAGCACACCTGGGTTCCAACCCCCGCTATGCAGTCCCTCGGGCAGTTTCCCCACCACCAATTTGGGGATAACAGCCCCACGGGGGGCAGGGAGGGTGGCTAGGATCAATGTGTTAAAAACTGCGAGGTCCCCAGAGGCCACGGTGATGGGCAGACCAGGACTCTAGCCACTTCCCCGAAACATCAAGGAGGGCTGACGGCAAAGCCAGGCACAGGGGCAATCTCCCTCGCGTTTGGGCCCCTAGAGAGCGTCTCCATCACCCCACCTGGCCCCGGTTTGCCCCACCGGCGCACCGTGAGATGCAATTGGCAGCACCACACACGTCAGCCCCGCCGGCTCCGAGCGGGCAGGTCATACCCGGCGCCCTGGTGCCCCAGCAAACACCTCAGAAAGGAAGCCATAGCTATCAGCATGATCAGCTTCACCGGCTCTACAGCTCGGTATCTGTATCATCGTGAGCGACTGAGAAACCTCCCGCCTCGCAGAGTATCAGAGGCCGCTTCTCCGGAGCAGCCTTGAGGTTTCTGCTCTGATCGAGGCACGAGAGATAAGAACTGACAGACAGATTTCAGGCCCCCGCCTCCAGGGAACTTTCTGCACCTGAGTCTGTTCTAGGCCAGGGCAGGGGGCTTCATCCTGCTCCTAGAGCACTGGCTCCCCTCACACCCCAGCTCTGTCGGTGCCCCACAATCCTAACCCGCAGGCCCCTGCTAGCCGAGCCCTGGGCTCCCCCTCTACATTCAGATTTAAAGTCTATCGGGCCAGATCCCCAATTGATGTAAATTCAGTGCTGTTACAGCCGATTGATCCCAGCTGGGGGGCTGGCCCCACTGACTCCAGTGGAACTCCGGCCGATTGACATCTTCATTAATGATCTGGAGGATGGCGTGGACTGCACCCTCAGCAAGTTTGCAGATGACACTAAACTGGGAGGAGATACACTGGAGGGTAGGGATAGGGTCCAGAGCAGGGCCGGTGCTACCCTTTAGGCAAACTAGGTGGTTGCCTAGGGCACCAAGATTTCGGGGTGCCAAAAAGCGGTGCCCCCAACTTTTTGTTTACATCGTTCCTACGCCCCCTCCCCAAGCGCGTGGGGTCGCCGCACCACTTCTCCCGCCTCCCAGGCTTGCAGCGCCAATCAGCTGTTTGGTTGGGCACCTTAGGGCTGGCGGCGGGGGGCACAAGGTGGAAGTTTCGCCTAGAGTGTGAAACTTCCTTGCACCGGCCCTGGTCCAGAGGGACCTAGACAAATTAGAGGTTTGGGCCAAAAGAAACCTGATGAGGTTCAACAAGGACACGTGCAGAGTCCTGCACTTAGGACGGAAGAATCCCGTTCACTGTTACAGAGTAGGAACCGAGTGGCTAGGCAGCAGTTCTGCAGAAAAGGACCTAGGGGTTACAGTGGACGAGAAGTAGGATATGAGTCAGCAGTGTGTCATTGTTGCCAAGAAGGCTAATGGCATACTGGGCTGCATTAGTAGGAGCATTGCCAGCAGATCGAGGGACGTGATCATTCCCCTCTATTTGACATTGGTGAGGCCTCATCTGTAGCACTGTGTCCAGTTTTGGGCCCCACACTACAATAAGGCTGTGGAAAAATTGGAAAGAGTCCAGCAGAGGGCAACGAAAATGATTAAGGGGCTGGAGCACATGATTTATGAGGAGAGGCCAAGGGAACTGGGAGGAATCTCCATCCTTAGAGGTTTTAAGGCCTGGTTTGACAAAGCCCTGGCTGGGATGATTTTGTTGGTGTTGGTCCTGCTTTGAGCAGGGGGTTGGACTAGACACCTCCTCAGGTCTCTTCCAACCCTAAGCTTCTACGATTCTATGACCCCAGCTGGGATCTGGCCCCATTAACTCCAATGGAGCTAAGGCCGATTGACCCCAGCTGGGGTCTGGCCCCGATTCTGTTCCCCATCAGTGTTTGCCCTTGACGGGCCCCCAGCCCTCAATTTTGGGGTGGAGGTGTAAGCTCCTGGATACCCTCCAGTAGAGGTGGACTCCTGAAAAACAGGAAACACGGTGTTGAAATCAAAACCCCAGCTCGAGACGCATGAGAACACGGTCAGATAATTATCTTGCTGCACAAGAACAAAATGCGGCGGAGGCTGCTAAGACCTGGCCTCTCTGCAGCACCTGAAGGGTTAATGCCCTGCTAGCAGCTCAAAGGCCGATGCCCATCCCAGCAGCCTTAGGCCAGGAGAATCATTGTTACCACGGCTGGTGTAGGTGGCAGCCGCAGGTGGGATCCCTGTGTTGGCGCCGGAGAGGGGCTCAGGCCTGGCTTTGTGGATAAGAAAGGGCTGATGGGAAATTTAGCTAGACAAGCAATGTGATCTAGTGAGTAAGGACATAGGGCTGGGAGCCAGAACTCCTGGGTTCTCTCCCTGGCTCTGGGAGGGAAGTGGGGTCTAGTGGTTAGAGCAGGGGGGGCTGGGAGCCAGAACTCCTGGGTTCTCTCCCTGGCTCTGGGAGGGGAGTGGGGTCTAGTGGTTAGGGCTGGGGGCCTGGGAACCAGGACTCCTGGGTTCTCTCCCCACCTCTACCACCAACCTATTGTGTGACCTTGGCCAAGTCTCTTCCCCTCTTGCTGCCTCGGTTTCCCCTTCCAGCCTTTGCCTATTGAGACTGGGCGCTCTCTGGGCAGGGACTGTCTCTGCAGCGCCTGGCACAACAGGGCCCTGAGCTCAGACCAGATCTCTAGGTGGCACCTTACTGTGAAATATACACCGTGAGCTGCTTGTACAGATGGGGAAACCGAGGCGGGGGGATGGCAGTAACATGGCCGGTTTCTCACAGGGAGTCTGCGGCAGAGCCGGGAACAGAACCCAGGAGTCCTGAGTCCCAGGCGCCTCAGCCACAAGCCCCCGGCGCTACGCGGCGCCAGAAGAGACACAACGACACAGCATCAATTAAGACGCTTCGTCAAGGGAAATCCAGGCCAAGGCCACAAGGCGCAGCCAGGCCCAGCCATGGCCGTCAGGAGGCACTTGTGTTGCAGTTGGGCCCCT
>NC_048321.1:14521941-14530495 GCF_013100865.1 Trachemys scripta elegans
CCACTTAGTGGGCAGGGCTTGGAAAGCTCCTCCCATGGGCGGCACCATGTCGTCTAGTGGGCGGGGCTGTGGCTCTGGCGCTCCCAGTGGCCATCTGGGGTGTTTGTTACAGAGAAAAGAACAGGCGAGACTCGTCCACCGTCACATGGTGAATCAGAGAGACAGCTGGGGATAGAACCCAGGAGTCCCGGCTGCCAGCTATCCTGCCCTAACCACTAGACCTCCCATTCCCCTCCCAGAGTGGGGGAGAGAACCCAGGAGTCCTGGCTCCCAGCCCTCCCTGCTCTAACCACTAGACCTCACTCCCCTCTCAGAGCTTGGTATAGAACCCAGGAGTCCTGGCTGCCAGCCCACCACTCTGACCCACTAGCCCTACTCCCCTCCCAGGGTTGGCAAAGGGAGCCAGGGTGTCACGTTATTGATTTGAACTGGAACCATATAGAACATGGTTGCAACCAACGTCCTGTAGTGGCACCAAATCTTGTATAAAGGGGGTCAAATGAGGTGTCTAAGACAAGGTTATGGTTGGCTGGTTATGATTATGCTGTCTATATGCGTGTAGCAATTTTGTAGTTGAAGTTATGAATATTGGCTCTACACTGTCTGTATTTCAAACTTATGCTATGCTTCTGGGTGACATCCCAGAGAAGTTGGTGTTAGCTCTGCCTAGCCTGCTTGATGGCCCATTAAGGACCATCAGCTATACAATTGACCCAGTGAGAGAAGGCAAATACGCCTTGTAACTCAGCAAAGTATGCAGGGACTGGCCCATGTGACTCCAGACTCCATTTTGCTGTAATTTTGCACAGTAGGAACAAAGAGGTGTTCTTACACCTGGAAAAGACTATAAAAAGGCTGATGCCTCGTCTCCATCTTGTCTTCAATCCTGCTTCTTACCTCTGGAGAGACTTTGCTACAAATGGAAGCTCTACACAGAGGATTGAATGACCCATCCCAGCTGGGGATGTTCCAGAGACTTGATTTGAACCTGCAGTTTATTCTCTCTCTGCTACAAGCCTGAACCAAGAACTTGGCCATTCCTGTATGTACCTGATTCCATTTAACCAATTCTAGCTCTCATCTCTATCTTTTTCCTTTTATGAATAAACCTTTAGATTTTAGATTGTAAAGGATTGGCAGCAGCGTGATTTGTGGGTAAGCTCTGATTTGTCTATTGACCTGGGTCTGGGGCTTGGTCCTTTGGGATCGGGAGAACCTTTTTTCTTTTACTGGGGTATTGGTTTTCATAACCATTTGTCCCCATAACGAGTGGCACTGGTGGTGATACTGGGAAAGTGGAGTGTCTAAGGGAATTGCTTGTGTGACTTGTGATTAGCCAGTGGGTGAGACGAAAGTCTTCACTGTCTGGCTGGTTTAGTTTGCCTTAGAGGTGGAAAGACCCCAGCCTTGGGCTGTAACTGCCCTGTTTTAGCAATTTGTCCTGAACTGGCACTCTCAGTTGGGTCCCGCCAGAAGCGCATCGTTACACAGGGGTCTCTTCCCCAAGGTATAGCGGATGGGATGGGCTCCGGCCTGGTTGCCACGGGGAGGCAGAAGACCTCTGGTTTCAGATCTGGAAAGGGGAAGCTGAGGCCCCTGCTCTGGGGCCAGGGGAGTTTTTCACCAGAGGATGAAGCAACCCGGCTTCCCATCCACCGGTTGGGGAGGAAGCGAAAGCCCAGGGCAGAGGTGGGCGAGGGGTGGCAGAGCACCCATGAAAAAAAATAGTGGGTGTTCGGCACCCACCGGCAGCCCCATAGATCAGCTCCTCCCCCTCACTCCCAGCACCTCCCACCCACCGCGGCTTGGGAGAAGGGGTGGAGTAGGGGTGGGAAGAGGTGGAATGGGGGGTGGGGGTAGGGGTGCAGTTGGGGCAGAGCGGGGGTGGGAAGAGGTGGAAGGGGAAGAGGTGCAGTGGGGGGGGGGCCTGGGGTGGAGCGGGGGTGGCAAGAGATGGGGAGGGGGTTTGGGGGAAGGGGTGCAGTGGGGGGCAGGACCTGGGGCGGAGCGGGGGTCGAGCACCCCCCGGGAACTGAGGCAGAGAAGACACCCCAGCCAAGACCAGCCCCGCGCCCTAAGGTCTTGCCGTGCAATGGGGAGCAGTGCATGCTGGGAATGCTCCTCACCCCCCTTATCCACGCTGCAGCAGTGCATTCTGGGAATCCTCCCCCTCCCCAGTTGGTCACACCTGGCTCCTAAGTGAGCCCTGCCCTGTGTATGCGCCTGCTCCGCCCGGACACCTGGGTTCTCTGCTGCCGGCCCTGCCCTGTGTCTCCACCCAGTGATGAGCTGCCAAAATCTTAACAACCGGTTCCCTACCGGGTCTTCGGCGGCGGGTCCTTCAGTGCCGCCGAAGACCCAGAGCGAGTGAAGGACGTGCCGCCGAAAACTCGGCGCGCCACCCAGTGAGTACAAGCCCCACGTGGTTTTTTACGTGTTTTTTTAAGTCATCCCTGCTGGGGCCCCGTCAAAACTGTTCAAATCGGGCCCCGCACTCCCTAAAGCCGGCCCTGCACATCGGGGTTGTAAAATTGTATCGGGGGCCAGGGAGGGAAGGCTGTGCCTCCCAAAACAGCCTGTCACCCCCATCCGACCCCCACCCATGTCCTGCCCCCGACTGCCCCCCTCAGAACCCACAACCCAGCAACCCCCCCACTCCTTGTCCCCTGACCATCCCCTCCCGAGACCCCCCTGTCACGGAGTATGGGGGACTCAGGGTCCTGTACCCCCAGCTTCCTGCGATTCACCATGACTCTCAGCCAGCCAGTAAAGCAGAAGGTTTATTTGGATGACAGGAACACAGTCCAAGACAGGTCTTGCAGGCACAGACACAGGACCCCCCTCAGTTAGGTGCATCTTGGGGTCCCCGGGCACCCTAGCCCACCTTGGGAGGTCAGAGCCCCGTCTGCCTCCCAGCCAAGTCCCTAAAGACCACAGTAAGAACAGTCCCAGTTCGTCACAGGGAGGAAGGCCAGGAACAAGGGGAAAATGGCTTTAGGACCCTTGCCCAGCATAGAGGAGCCTTTCCAGAGGGTGGCCAAGGTTAAAAGGGGGGGCTCTGAATCACCAACCTCCAGACTGGAGCGCTGGGAGAAGACCCCAGCCCAGTTGGAACCCCAGAGGTATGGGGGTGGGAAAAGGGCACAGGCCGCATAAACCTTCCCACAGGCGAACTACGAGTGCCATCGAGCACCCCCGACTTAAGGGGGGGCGTGAACCTGGAGGGGCCTGGTGTAATTCTCACCAAGGAATGGGAGGGATGCGGGGGCATCCATGGGAACGGGGGTAGGTTCGAACTTCCTCGGGTCACAGGCTAAAGTGACCCCGCTCAGTTCGGTCTCGAAGGGGGGAGATGTGACGAACTGGGACTGTTCTTACTGTGGTCTGGGAATGCTGACAGGGGAGTGTGGCTAGGGTAGTCTGCATTGGGGGATGGGAGACTGACCGACTGTATCATGAGAACCCAGGAAGGGGTTAGAGGCCAGGTGACACCTTTGCTGGGAAACTGAACAAAGGCTGTGGGAGGGGTCGCTGAAGGGAGAGTTTCAGAGCTGGCTGGTGGAAGGGCTGGGAGGCAGACGGGGCTCTGACCTCCCAAGGGGCTGGGGTGCCCTGAGACCCCAAGATGGACCCAACTGAGGGGGTCCTGTTGTCTGTGCCTGCAAGACCTGTCTTGGACTGTGTCCCTGTCTTCTAAATAAACCTTCTGCTTTACTGGCTGGCTGAGAGTCATGGTGAATCGCAGGACACCGGGGGTACAGGACCCTGAGTCCCCCATACTCTGTGACACCCCCACCCTAACTGCCCCCCAGGACCCTCCGCCCTACCCATCTCACCCCGCTCCCTGTCCCCTGACTGCCCCGACCCCATCCACCACCACCCCGACAGACACCCACCCGGGACTCCCACGCCTACCCAACCCCCCCCGTTCCCCGTCCCCTGACTGCCCCGACCCCATCCACCACCCCGACAGACACCCGGGACTCCCATGCCTACCCAACCCCCCCGTTCCCAGTCCCCTGACTGCCCCAACCCCATCCACCACCACCCCGACAGACACCCGGGACTCCCACGCTTACCCGACCCCACCTGTTCCCCGTCCCCTGACCGCCCCCCCAGAACCTCCACCCCCTCCAACCACTCCCTGCCCCTTATCCAACCCCTCCTCCCAGCCCCGGCCCGGCCCCCTTACTATGCTGCTCAGGGCAGCGTGTAGGGATGCCGCGCGGACACTGGAGCTCGCAGCCCCCCGCCCGCCCCCCGCTCAGAGCGGCAGGAGCTGCAGAGCTGCCCAGAGCGCTGGCGCCGGTGGCACGGTGCACTGCCGCTCTGCGAGGGGGGGAAGCGGGGGAGGGACCGGGGAAGCCTCCCCCACTGGGAGCTCAGGCGGGCCGGACAGGACGGTCCCGCGGGCCGGATGTGGCCTGCAGACTGGAGTTGTTTGCCCACCCGCACACCCCTTTAACAGCCGCTTCTACACCAGCTTCTAAATTTAACAACCGGTTCTTGCGAACTGGTGCGAACCGGCTCCAGCTCACCACTGTCTCCACTTGCTCCACCCAGACACCTGGGTTCTCTGCTGCTGGCCCTGCCCTAACCCCACGGCTCCCGCCCTGATGCCCCCCCCTCCCCCGGCCCCCATGCTGGCAGCAACAGGCAGTGCCCCCCGCCCCCAGTTCTCCATTTTGGTGCATCCTCACACATTCTGCTCTGGTTGGGGGCCAAATCCAGGGGTCAGGTGACACTCTGGCGGCCGCTGGGTTCCTGGAAAATAAGCTCAGAGCCAGAGACAAGCAGACGGGACCGGTGGGCGCTGCCTCCCCAGATAACGGGGCAGGCGGCCACGCCACCCTGGGCCCCACCAGCCTGGGCTCCACACAGCCCGTCATGGCTGGACTGGGAACACGGGCAGGGGTGGGGTGGAGGGGGTGTAATATTCAATCGCTGTGCGTGGGGGGCGGGGGTGTGCACATGTTGTGTGACTCCGTGTGTGGTAGAAAACTCTAGCTTTCTGTGTGTGTGCTGATGTGTCTCAGTTGTGACATTGTGTGTGTGTGTGTTTGTGATGAAGTGAGGGATTTTCTTAGAGCTTTGCATGAGCATGGTGTGTGCCTCAGTTTCCCTGTGTGCTGTGTGTGTAACGAGGAGGTGGGAGGAGGTTTGTAATTGCAGGGGACCAGGTGTGACGTTGCCTAGCAGTCAGGACCCGGACAATGGCCTGGAGATGGGGGACCCAGCAACTGGTGACCAGGAGGCCCCCCACCTTGGGAGCCAGCCAGTTCTGGGCAGTGCAGGGGGCAATGGGCTGAGAGAAGAGGGGCCCGGGGACCTGACGGGGGGGGACAAAGAAGGGAAGAGAGGGGCCCAGGTGACCTGTTTACCTGGGACTGAGGACAGAGGTGGGGCTGGTGGGGGAGAAGATTTAGGGGGCTGGGCTGGAAGGAGGGGGCTGGGCTGTGGACAAGGAACAGCCGGACCCCTGGGGACCGGACAGACCCAGCTGGCCAGGCCCGAGGGCCCTGAGAACTGCCTGGGCTGGGTCCAGACGTTCAATAAACCTCCTGTGTGAGTCACTGCAGCTAGAGATCGGGGGGCATTGCTCCGTCTGGGGGTGGGAGCCCCGGGGGCACAGAGCGAGGGGCTAGCCCTACTCCCCTCCCAGGGCGGGCAAAGGGAGCCGGGGGTCTCTTTCCCTGGGCATGGCGGGCGGGCCGGGCTCCAGTCTGGCTCGCAGGTGGCAGGAAGAAGACACCTCCGGTTTCACATGTGAAAAGGGGAACCGAGGCCCCTGCCCCCCCGGGGAGTTTTTCACCAGGGGAAAAGAACCCGGCTTCCTGTCCTACCAGCTGGGGAAGAAGCGAAAGCCCAGGGCAGAGGTGGGCGAGGGGCAGCTGGGGGATGGCGAGATGCCCACCAGGCAAGACCAGCCCAGCGCCCTAAGGCCTTGCCATGCCAAGGGGAGCAGTGAATGCTGGGAACTCTCCCCTCCCACTCCCCCCCCCGCTTGGCCATGGNCCCCCCCCCAGGGAGTGGGGTGACTCTTCCCCTGCTAGGCAGGAGTTAACTACCAGCAAGGTGGATGAGACAGCCAGCGAGGGGGGGGGAATCTACATAGAGCCACAAAGAACCTCACCCTTCCCCCTCCAGCCCCGACACACACTGTGTGCACTTGGCCCCATGGGCGCCTTTCCCCAGGCACTGTGCTGGCTCGGGGCCGTGCCTCCCATTGGGCCCCATGGTGGGGATCAGGCTGGCTGTGGGGGGCACGGAACGGAACATGGGCTCTCCCTCCCCCGGCCTTGCCTGGTTTCACACAACCTCACGGATTATACAACCCCAGCCCTCTGGCCTGTATCACCAGGGGAGCTGGGCAATCAGCTACACCGGAGATTTCAGAGCTTTAGCGCTGGGAGCCAGGACGCCTGGGTTCTCTCCCCGGCTCTGGGAGGGGAGCGGGGGCTGGTGGTTAGAGCAGGGGGCTGGGAACCAGGACTCCTGGGTTCTGTCCCTGGCTCTGGGAGGGGAGCGGGGGCTGGTGGTTAGAGCAGGGGGGGCTGGGAGCCAGGACTCCTGGGTTCCATCCTTGGCTCTGGGACAAGGCTCCCAGGGAGGAGTCTGACATCCGTAAGAGAAACCAGTTTGTCTCCCCCGGGCCTGGCAGATCGAGACAGGCTGAGTCCTGCCGGCTGACACCCAAATTTACCTGGCGGGAGTTTCCCTTGGGAACTTTGTTCCCACGAGAGCCAGGCAGGGCGCTGCAGCAGGTCGGGTTTGAAAACCAGAAACAGTTTAAAAAAAAAAAAAAGTTAATTCGAAAGGCCCCGTGACCCCACTCCCTGCCCCCCTGGAACCAGCCAGTTCTCACCTTGGGCACAGATGGCAGCCAGCCCCCCTATAGGGGAAGGGTCCCACATCCCCCAGAGCCAGCCAGCCCCGCTTGTTCAGGGCTATCCCTTCTCTAAGTACATCCCCCAGCTACTCTGTCACCAGACCGGCTGGACCTAAGTAACGGCCCCAACACACCCCAGAGTGGGTGCAAAGTTCACAGGCCCTGATAAGGAGAGCTGCTCCCTGGAGGTCAGCGCAGGGGAGCAGAGGGGGCAGGGCAGGCACCCATTGAAGGGTTAATTGGCCCCAGATCTCTGTCTTCCCCCTACCCCTTCCCTAGCTGACAGGCCCATGAGCTTGTTCAAATCCACCATTGGCCTGTGGGATTCCAGCGTTCATGTGGGAACAGTCAGCATAGGCCAGCAGGAGGCTGGGAGACAGGACTCCTGGGTTCTCTCCCTGCCTCTGCGAGGGGAGTGGGGTCTAGTAGCTAGAGTAGTGGGGCCTGGGAGCCAAGATTCCTGGGTTCTCTCCTATCTCTGGGAGAGGAGTGGGATCTAGTGGGTTCGAGCAGTGGGGGATGGTAGCAACTGTCCTGCCCAGATGTCCCATCTCCATGCCTCAGTTTCCCTCACTGTGTAACAGGAATGAGGATCCTGACTCCACTCCCCAGCTTAAAAGAGTTTACAAGGCTCAACTCATTAACCCCCATTAATTGCTTTGAGATCCTGGGCTGAAAGCACCAGCAGAGAGTCCTACAATCAGCTGTCTCCCCACCCCAAGCCAGAGCCATTGGGGTCACTAGTGCTGCGCTCTCAGCCCCTGGCTGCCTGAGGAACCCCACAGAGCAAGGCAGGGGCCTTAGAAAACTCCCTCAATCTCTGCACCCTTCCTCTTGCTAGGTAACAGCAAAGGGAGCCCTTTTATAGCCCTACCCCCTTCCCAGCATGCCTCACTGCCCAGCCTACAACCCTGGGGACTACATCGCCCACAATTCCTTTCTGCCAGGGCTGCAGCCTTAAAGGGGCAGCACCCCTTATTGGAGGGGGTGTGTGGGGCTGGCTCTATCCCAGCCCCATGGAGTTCACCAGGCAGAAAGACCTTTCCTACTCCAGCTGGGACGGAGCCCCGCCAGCATTGCGCCTGGCTCTGGGGTGGTGTCCGGCTGGCTGGCCCTGTTTGCGGTGGGGACAGACCGAGGGGTGGGGGTCCCTTTTTGAAGCGGGATGCTGTGGCTGTGGAGAGGAGAGGAGGGAAGGGAAGAACTAGCAGGAAGGATGGGGGACAAGTTTGGCTCTGTGGGGTGCGGGGAGGGATGGAAGCCGATTTTCCTTCCCTCTCACCGTTCTTTGGGCCAAGGCCACGTGTAGGCGCCTGCGGCTGTTCCTAGGGGGGAGTCGAGGGGGCCTGCGGGCGTGGGGGAGGAGAGCGCCCACGACCCCCCAGCTGCAAAGCCGGAGAATAGGCTGGGGAAAGAGTGAGGGAGCAGCGCCCCCTGGTGGGAAACTACAGTAAGAGGCTGGCCCCATGGCCCCAGCCAGCCTGGGGTCCTGCCCTGCCCGAGCCGCCACGGCCCCTCTACCCCGGCCTCCCGCCCTGCCCGAGCCGCCCGGGCCCCTCTACCCCGGCCTCCCGCCCTGCCCGAGCCGCCCGGGCCCCTCTACCCCGGCCTCCCGCCCTGCCCGAGCCCCACGGGCCCCTCTACCCCGGCCTCCCGCCCTGCCCG
>NC_048321.1:14555434-14580797 GCF_013100865.1 Trachemys scripta elegans
GTGGGTAAGAACCTCACTTAAGTAATGGACCATTACTTGCATCTGAAGAAGTGAGGTTCTTACCCACGAAAGCTTATGCTCCCAATACTTCTGTTAGTCTCAAAGGTGCCACAGGACCCTCTGTTGCTTTTTACAGATTCAGACTAACACGGCTACCCTTCTGATACTCAACAATATGGTAATACTTATAAATGATATAATTATTAATATTTTAAATGAGAGATTGAACAATAATTTATATTATAAATACATTATTAGTAATTATTATAAATTAAAGATTGTATAACATATGTTAATATACAATTTTTATAATAATTAACAAATTAGCATAACTAAATGATAACTACTATTTATCATTTATAACACTTTATATCATAAATGATAAATTAGTATTATAAATTAGGGACTATATATTAACACTACTTTATATTATAAATGAGAAATTCGTCATTATTTATTAAGTATTAGAAATTCGGGACTATATATTATATATTAAAATACTTTATGTTCTAAATGATAGCCCTACTATTAAGGTAAGCTTTTGTTACTAATTTTAGTAAAAGTCAGGGACAGGTCACGGCTTCCGTGAATTTTCCTTTTTTGCCCGTGACCTGTCCCTGACTTTTACTAAAAATATCCCAGACAAAATGGGGATTGGTGTGGCCCACACCGCCCGATGCGGGGCAGCTGCACCGGGGCTGCGGGGTACCCCTGCCACCCACGGCTCAGGGGTTTCCCCGCTGCAGCCGGGAGCTGCAGGGGCCACCAGAGGCAGTGGAGGTACCCCATAGCTCTCTGGCCCCACGGGCAGCGGGGGACCCCACAGCTTCCGACCACCGCAGGCTGAAGTCACGGAGGTGGCTGGAAGTCACGGATTCCATGACTAAATCAGTCTTAATGATTAGTAATTATCGATCGTTAATTGTAAATTAGCACTGGTATACTCACTCTGTATTAACCACCCATCGTACTTTCTATTAGATGATAAACGCTTGATTCTTCTCCTCGCCTTCAGCCTGTCTCTCTGGGGCTGGCTGGTCTCCATTCCCATCTGTCTTGGAGCAGTTCCTGAGACGCTGCTGTTCACCAAACCCCAGCTAGCGTTGGGCCTCTTCTAACCCGGCTTTTACCCGCCACAGCTAACGTAAATCCCCCGTTTCCTGGCTGTTCTTCCAATCTTCTTCCCCCCTGGTCAAATCATCCAAGCTGGATCTCCTCCACAGTTCTAGAATCGGTGCCAGCTTCATCCTTCCCCGAATTCGTTTGTTCCGAGCACGGTTCGGCCTTGTTACTCCCAGGGTCCAGTTGAATGGGTTTACTCCCACTCTCTGCACGATCTACCCCAGTCGCTTCCTCCATCCCCAGCGTTCGGAGCCATACCCGCTGCAGGCCCGATTACCGACTCCTAGTTCTGGCTTGGCACTGTGCGGGCGAGCCTCCTCCCACGGATCACGCCTCACCTTTCTTTATGTACTCGGCCCCTTTCCTGCTCTGCTTCTAAGATCCTTGCAGAGTTCCCCATTTTCCTGCTGTGGGGGCTGGCGTCAGGTTGGCCGCTGGCCGTAAGCCTTTGCAAAGACATAAATGACTGATTGGTTGTGTTAATTATTAATATTTTGTTGTACAGCCCAGATTGCACGTTTAATGAACAGTGACGAGTCTGGTTACACCTCGCCTTGGAAAGGATCAGTTTTTCTCAGTAAACATCGATAAAAGTCAACTTCACCCACGCAAACCGATGGAAAAAGCTTCCTATCGACGATCATCGAAATGTCCAGATGGGCGACGTGAGACCAGCGCTGCTGGGGCACAGAGCGGAGCTGGAGTTCAGGGTATTTGCCTTGTCCATGTCGACAAGGAGTGTTGGAACGGGTAGAAAGCTTTCACGTTTAGTCATCAAATAATTATTGTCCGACCTGCCCTGTTGTGTGACTGCCCCGTAACTTCCCGCAGCAGTGAACATTTAAATCAGGGGGGAAAATGTAAAATGCTTTAAATAAAAAATTGACATCAAAAATTCTAAAACTCAAATTGTCAAGCCTAATTATACATGAACCATTAGTTAATATTAATAAGTATTAATTATTGCTATACTCTCAACAGATCTTGGATGATAGATTATCAATGATCAGTTACCGATTATTATAACCAGGTGACAATGTGTTGGGTACAAATCGATAGTTGCTCAGTAAAATTAATCAGATGAAAGAATGTGACGGAAAAGAAACAAAGATAAATTGTGGACTGGGAAATTTCTGTAGCAGGTTACAAAAAAAAAGTTAAGTAACAAAAATAACTTTACCCAGATTTTAATTTTTAAAATGTTGTAGGTGAAATTTGACCAATTTGCTACAAGAATTGAGAGCGAGAAAATACTAAACAACAGAGTCAAAACTAAATCAGCCTTGAGGGGGGTAAATCACTGGTACAGGGCTGTGATCCAGCCCAAACCCTAGAGGGGAAAGGGCCCCTCAAAGCTAGCGCCCCACTCCCACACCTGGATGCTTCTTTGGATCAAGACATATTTCCCCCCACATCTTGTGGTGAAAGAGGCAGATTGGTGGGGGGAGGCGGGACCAAGGAGACCTGGGCAGCACTTCTGACCTCTGTTACTTCTGTGGCCCCAGCCCAGGACCCCATTGTGCTCAGCCCGGTCTATTATTGGTGTATCAGGGTAGGAGTGAGGACCCCATCACGCCAGGCGCTGCACAAACACCGAGACACTCCTGGCCCCCCAGCGCTCACCATCTAAGCATCAGCCCCCCTCCCGGCCCGAATTTCCATCCCCCTGGGGCTGGGGATGCAAGGCTCAGGTACCCTTTGTTCTGAGGGACCCAGCTTCCCCCCCCACCCGGGCACAGGCAGGGTTGATCCATTTATAGAAGCTTCTTCCAGTGTCTTGTGTGTGGAACCCTCCCCACATACACCCCATGGGGAGGACAGGGCGAGGGTGGGGGGGGGAGAGAAATTCACTCATTTTATTTTCTTGGTACAAATGGTACCTTGGTACCCGAAATCTAAACAAAAGTAGTAACAACTGTCCCCGTCTGTCCATCCTCTGCTGGAGGGGCTGACTGCCCCCCCCCAAATCTTACACACATCACCACCCGGGGAGTCTTGAACTCCCCCAACCCCTCCTCGAGGTTCCAGACTCCAGCTGAACAGCCCCCCACCCAGGTCCGAGTGCCCCGCAATTCCAACCCGCAGCCCTTTGCTATCCCAGCGCTGGGCTCCCTTCCCCCCCAAGCTCTTCCAGTGCCCCTCCCGCCTCTGTCCCTGGACCCACCTCCCGGTCTCTCTCAGCCCCCCTGCTTCATCTCTGCCGCTCGCTGGCAGGTGTGGGGTCAGATCAACACAAGGGGGCCACACCTGGGCTCGTTAACAGGTTTAATTAGGAAAGAGACACTGCAGCAAAGGACAGGCCCCCCAGGTGGTGTGGGGAGCAGCTGAGCTGGGCTCCGGCTCAGGACCCCCCTGCACATCTGTTCTCCCCCTGGCTGGCCTGAGTCAGGAAAGCACCGCGGGGCACGGACCAGAGCTGGGAAGAAAGTTCCCCGGCTCGATTCCCTGCCCAGGCCAGATCCGAACGGGCGGAGACCCCCATCCCCAGCTAGAGCTCAGAGGGGGATGGACGGGTTAGGACTCCACAGCTGGAGATGGGGGTTGCGCAGACCCGGGGCCGCCGAGGGGATGGAGCGTGCATGGGGGGCAGCAGTCGCTCCAGCCCCATTCAGGCCAGACAGCGCGACGCCGCCGCTGATCACATGCCTGAAGTGCCCAGAGCTTCCAAACAGAGGCTGCTCCCAGAACCACTGACGGGGGCAGTGTTCGATTTCATGGCAGCAGGGCCACTCCCGCTCCCCACGCAGCTCTGGGGGCTGTGGGCACAGAGCTGGGGGGCTCAGCAGCAGCACGTCTCCTTTCGAAGGACAATGTGGGGCCCTTTCAAAGAAACCTGGGGGGCAGACGCCCCCCAGGGCCACTCCTCGGCTGCGGTGGGAGGAGCGGGGCCCAGGACTTGTAGCCTGAATTCCATGTGGGGCCCAGGCCAGGGGTGCAGCGAGACCAGACCCACCCCCATTAAAGGGGGTTTTTAAACCAAGCTTCACCCGAAAGCGGTTTATTTCGCTCAAAGAAAATTCTGTATAAAAGAGCTTCCTCCCCCCCCGCCCCCCCACCCCACAAATACAAACAGCAGCTCTAGGGCAGGAGAAAGGGAAACCATCCAGACAGGACTGAAACTGACCAGGGGGAGAGGGAAGGAAACTACCCAGCTTAATTTCCTTGCCCAGAGCAAATGCAAAGACCTGAACTCACCCGCCCTGCGGCTCCGTGGAAGTTCACGGTGCAAAGCGGCCCCCGGCTGCACCGTCCCTGGGGCGGTCAGGCAGGGACGGAAGGTTTCCTGCATTTGCTTTGGGTTTGTAAATGCTCTGGGGTTTAGCATCTAACCCAGCCCCTCGGGCTCTCCACCTCCAGTCACAGACTCCGGCCGGCAGACGCCAGGTGGGTTTAACTGAAAAGGGAACTGACGCGGGCGAAGGGGACTGGACACGGGGGCGGGAGAAGCCCGCGCGGGCGAAGGGGACTGGACACGGGGGGGGGGGGGGGAGAGAAAGCCCGCGCGGGCGAAGGGGACTGGACACCGGTTCGAAGGGATGTATTCGTAGGGCGGGCGAACAGCGAGAAGCTGGGTTCAAATCCCTTTGGGGGCGTCCGCACACAGACTCAATCCAGGCTTAACCCGACAGGTCGAAATGACAGCGCTGGCGGAAAAGGGGGTAGAGGAGCCAGGAGGGAAGATTGGGGGGGTACATCGAGGGGAACAGGGAGTCTGGCCAGGGGAGGTGGGTACGTTCGGGGCGGCCCTGCCCCGGCACAGCCCAGCTCAGCCCCTGCTGTTGACATTGACGCGAACAGGAGGCCGAGGCAGGGACCGAGAACAGCTAAAACCGCCCCCACCCAGCGTCTCGTCTGTACACAGGAGAGCTGCCAGCCCCACTGAGTCCGTGCCACCCTGCGCCAGCGGGATCCCCGAGCGCCGCCCTACGCTCGCGGCACCACCACGTACGGCTGGTGCGGGATGAGTCGCTGACGCTCGTTGCAGGTGTAGATCCAGCGAGGGCGGACGAAGGAGAGGTTGGCGTTGTCGTTCAGAGCCTGCGGGGGGCGAAGGCAGGGCAGTGAGAACAGAGCACCAGGACAGCATCTGATCAGCCCCCCTGTTCTGAGCCCCTAGACCCCCACTCCCCCTCTCAGAGCCAGGGAGAGAACCNGCCCCCCTGTTCTGAGCCCCTAGACCCCCACTCCCCCTCTCAGAGCCGGGGAGAGAACCCAGGAGTCCTGGTTCCCAACCCCCACTGTCCTAACCACCAGACCCCACTCCACTCCCAGAGCCGGGGAGAGAACCCAGGAGACCTGGCTCCCAGCCCCCCTGCTCTGAGCCACTAGACCCCACTCCCCTCCTGGAGCTGGGGAGAGACCCCAGGAGTCCTGGCTCCCAGCCAGTAGACCCCACTCCCCTCCCAATTAGGGACAGAACCCAGGAGTCCTGGCTCCAAAGACTCTAGTCTACGCCCTGCATTAAAAACCCAAATGCCATAAACAGTTTAAAGGCCCAGTGTCCCATTCTCTGTCCCCACGGAGCCAGCCAGCCCCCTGCCTGCTCCAGGGGAGGACACGTGTACCTCATCCATTGGGGGGGGCTATTGGGGTGCAGGGGTAGAGCAGGGGGAGCCCTCTCACCTCCTCGAAGGTGTCATCCCACTCCTGGGCCGTGATGACGTAGTTCACCCGCTCGCTCATGTAGCCCTCCACCTCCCTGGGAGCAGAACGGCAGCATCAGTGAGAACCCGTCGCTTCTGACCCACAGCTCCCCCCCCCCCCCCCCGCCCTGCCCCCGCCCCTCGCTCCCGACCCACAGCCCCCACCCAGGTCTTCCCATGCCCCTCACTCCTGAACCACAGCCCCTGCTCCCCCAGCCCATACGTCCATCGATTATAAAAGAATTGCTCGCTGAACACAGCTATGTGTCTGGCACAGAGATGCAGCTGTCTCTGGGGTGGGGCGCGGAGGCTGGTTAACAACCTCCCAGCAGCAGATCACGCTTAGGACAGCAGTGAGGGAGAATTTCATAACTACAAAGGGGAGTTCGGGAGCTAAACCCACACCCAATGGAATTTGACCCGGACTCCTGGGTTTGCATCCAGTGGAGGGACCAGCTGCTGTGACGGCCTGAGGCCCCCGTGGCCCGCCCCTCACCCGTTGAACGCCGTGATGTAGCGATTCAGGAGGCGTCGTTCCTGGGAGGGGAAATCTCCATACAGGAAAAAGCGTTTGCCCACGAAGAAATCTGCAGAGGAGGAAAAGGTTAACGTAAAGAGCTGGACGCTACAAAACCGCTTGGGCGTCTCCCTGTCAGACTCGTACCGTGTTCACCTGTGGGACTCACTGCCACAGGATATTAAAAATCTTCATGTGTTCTACTCAGAATCACACCCACTAGAGAGATAGGCCCCGTGCCCCACTCCTCGCCCCCTGAGAAAGCCAGTTCCTGCCATGGGGCCGGATGGAAGCCAGAGTCCCCATGTCCCACTCCACATACCAGGCAGCTCCGGGATGGGCTGATCCGGCTCCTCCTCCACATCCGTGTTCTCGTCTGTGGAGCCGCCGTAGGGGTCGTCGTCGGGGTCCGGATTTGCCTCCCGACCCGCTTGCTGCTTCTTGCGGTGCTCCTCCTCCACCCTGCATCGGGGACCGTGGGTCAGCTGGGGGGCACACCCCTCCCTCAACTCCCCCTCCTCTTCCCTACCTTCTCCCCCCCCCCGCTCCCCCCAAGCCAGTGATAGAACCCAGGAGTGCTGGCTCCCAGCCCCCCGCTCTAACCACTACACCCCACTCCCCTGAGCTGGGGAGAGAACCCAGGAGTCCCGCCCCAGAATGAGCACACGTGGGGGGAGGATCTGCCCCTGGGGCCCTTTTTCCATCCCTCCTGTCCCCACTCCCTCGCTGGATCAGCCCCCATGGCTCCCAACTCACCCGTGGCCACACTCTGCTGTACCCACCTCCTCAGCTCGTCGTCCGTGTCGCCGGAGTCGCCCTCCCCGCGGTCTCTCGCCCCTGGAGAACAGCACAGGAAATCAGTCCCAGCCACCCCACGGCATTGGGGGATACCTCCCGGGGCAGGGAGCCAGGACTCCTGGGTTCTCTCCCTACCTGCGGGCTCCCCGCTGTCCGTGGAGGCCGGGGAGCTCTCCCCCCCGGCCTGCGAGTTGCCGGCGTTGGCCCAGGATGTGCCGGGCTCTGTCTCCTCCCCTGAGGACTCACACAGAGGCGGCTGGGCCCTGGCAGGTGCCTTGCCCTGGTGGTTGGAGCTGGGTAGCCCGGCTCTCTGCAAGAGAAAGGTCCGAGGGGGGGTCTGGGCGAGGTGGTGTCATGGGGGCAGGGGCTTGGGGAGCTAGACCCCACCCCACCCCCAGAGCCGGGGAGAGAACCCAGGAGTCCTGGCTCCCAGCCCCCCTGCTCTAAGCACTAGACCCCACTCCTCTCCCAGGGCTGGGAGAGAACCCAGGAGTCCTGGCTCCCAGCCCCAGCCCACTCCCCGCCCCACCTGACGCCCCCTACCTGTCGGGGGGAGGGGGTCTTGCGGGTCCGGGCGGGCGGCTCTTCCTCGCTCTCCTCTTCCTCGCTGCCCGAGGCGGGTGGCCCATCCATTAGGTACCTGCCAGGGTACACCCCCTCGGTTACCCCCGAACTGAGTGAACCCCCTGGAGCCCCCCATCCCCCTGCAGTCCCCCCACCAGACTCCCACAACAGGACTGAACCCCCTGGCCTCCAGCCATCACTGATTGCCCCCCATGAATGACCCCCAGCACCCCCTCTACCGGTCTAGCTCCCCATCTGACCTCTGATAGCATATAACCCCCCTGAGCCTCAGCCATTGCTGATACCTCCTGGATGGCCCCCCCAGCCCCACTGGACGTGGGGTGCCCCCCGCCCTCACCGTTTGCAGGGCAGGCGCCGCCGGGCCTGGTGGCAGTCCAACACCCACTCTTTGCGCACGATGGTGCCCCCGCGCCCCTTCACCTGGCTGTACTTGGGGGTGTTGGCGAAGGCGCAGCTAGGGGGAGAGAAGCAGAAGGGAGATCAGAGAGGGCCAAGCACTGCCCCCACACACAGCCGTTTGGAGACAGGAGGGGTAGGTCAAGGCATCAGGACTCCTGGGAGGGGAGTTGGGTCTAGTGGTTAGACGGGGTGGGGGAGGGCTGGGCGCCAGGACTCCTGGGTTCCTTGCACAACACACAGTTGGGAAGGTCCACCCATGCTCTCCTCCTGGTGTCTCAGTGCGCCTTGGGTTTCCCAGGATGCACTGGGCCGGAATTAGGCAGGGTTAATCAGGCTGGGAAGTACCGGCTGCACTGGCAGAAGGTCGGGGCCCACATAAGGTGGGTGCTGTCGGGAGTCCAGTTTGGCTGGCTGGGTGGCAGCAGGTGGGCGGGGGTGGCTGGGGGCCAGCTGGGTAGGGAATTGGGGCCGGCTGCTGGGGGTGTCCCTATGTGAGGCGGGTGCTGTCAGGGGTCCAGTCGGGCTGGCCGGGCAGGGGCAGAGAGCCAGCGGTACCTACGTGAGGCGGGTGCTGTCAGGGGTCCAGTCGGGCTGGCCGGGTGGTACCAGCCAGGCGGGGGCAGGGAGCCGGCGGTACCTACGTGAGGCGGGTGCTGTTGGGTGGTACCAGCCGGGCGGGGGCAGGGAGCCGGCGGTACCTACATGAGGTGGGTGCTGTCAGGAGTCCAGTCGGGCCGGTACTTGGCGCCCATCTCCAGCGCCTTGTCCCGCAGCTCGGAGCGGAAGGGGTTCTGGAAGCCGCTCAGCACGAAGACCGTCCCCTGCAGGAGGCGATGAAAATCCTCCCCCGCCCCCTCCGGCGACGGCTCCTTCGGCTGCTTCTTGGGGGCTGGCGGCCTGCGGGGGGGCGGCTCTGGGGCTGGGGGAGGACAATAGGGGGGTTAGCGATAATACCCGCCTACTGGGACACCTGAGCCAACTAGAATGCCCGGCCGAATGACTTACACTGTACCCCCCCACCTTTCTCTGGCCCGTAACGTAGCGACAGACCTTGATCAGTCACACTGTGTAATATGCACAGAGCCGGGGAGAGAACCCAGGAGTCCCCTCTCACCTTTGGCCTTCTTGGGGGCTGGCTGCGGGAGGTGGGGGGCCTCAGCGTCAGGTTTCCGAGCAGAGGGGGGCGCCGAGTTCTCCTTGCTGAACTCAAACTTCCTCTTGGTGGGAGCCGGATCCTGAGGGGGAAGAGAAGTGGGTCAGAAGCGAAAGGTAAATATCCGGTATGATGTGCACTGGATTCCTGAACGCAGCCACCTCTGGGGGGGCTGTTTCTCAGAGTTCCCTCACTGGGGCTGAGATGCGGGCGCTTTAAGACGAAAAGGGAAGGTGAACCCCGTACCCAAGCACATCTGCAATGCAGCGGATTGTGGGTACCAGAATGCAGTCCCCAGCGATGGGCTCTGGCCCGGATACCGGGGTTCATATAGACAACATCATTCCCAGTCCAGCAAAGCAAGCTATGCCCGTCAGCCTGCTCCTGACCCCCTGACAGCCCAGGCCAGAGACCGGCCCCTGAATCATTCCTAGGACCGAGAACCCCCTGCGCCCCTCGGGGACGTGTTCCAGCGGTTCATCCCCCTCCCTGGTGAATAGACAGACAAGGATTGCGGCTCCCCGGAGCCGTTCCTGGGTTAAACCAAACGGGTCGAGCACCAGGCGTCACTTGCTCTGCGGCGGGATTATCAAGCCGTTCCTTGTTTTCGCGGCTCCTACTAACCTGCCCCCACCCTCTTTGCCACCGGACCTGGCCCCCGGGTTCCGACAGCCCCCGCCACTGCGAGGGAGCGGCCGCGCCCAGCCGAGAGGACTGTACCTTGGGGGAGGCCGCAGCGCGGCTGGGGGAGGTCCTGGCGGCGGGTTTCTCTGTGGCGGAGGGGGAGGGGGAGGAGGCGCCGGGTGTGCTGGCCTGGAGGGTGGAGACGGCGTAGCTGGGGGATGGTTCCTCCGTCTGCGGGGCTGCATGGGAGAGCGGACAAGAGACGTCGCAGCCACAAATCGCAGCAGCACGTGGAGCTAGAGCTAACCGGACGCACCACAGAGGGCAGGGGACAGCCTCTGGAAACCGGCATCTCTGGGTAACCTAGACAGACTCACCACTAGACCCCACTCCCCTCCCAGAGCCAGGCAGAGAACCCAGGAGTCCTGGCGCCCAGCCCCCCCTGCTTTAACCCACCAGGCCCCACCCCCCTCCCAGAGCCGGGCAGAGAACCCAGGAGTCCTGGCTCCCAGCCCCCCTGCTCTAACCACTAGACCCCACTCCCCTCCCAGAGCCGGGCAGAGAACCCAGGAGTCCTGGCGCCCAGCCCCCCCTGCTTTAACCCACCAGGCCCCACTCCCCTCCCAGAGCCGGGCAGAGAACCCAGGAGTCTTGCCCCCGCCCCCCGGGTTCGTGGTACCTCTGGGCGGCGTGAGAAGCGGTTTGCTAGCTCGGCTGAAGAACAGGGCCCCGGGCCTCATTGAGGCAGAACTGCTGTCCTCGTCCTTCACCTTAAATTGGCCCAGCTTGGTCACCTTCTGTACGGAGAGAGATGCACAGGGCTGGGCTAACAGGGGCTGCGGGTCAGGAGTGAGGGGCACTGGCAGAGCTGAGGGGGGAAAGAGGGAGCCCATGGCTGGGCTAGCAGGGGCTGTGGGTCGGGATTGAGGGGCACCGGCAAAGCTGTTACTCACCGGGGAGGCAGATTTTGATTGGGTTTCGTTGTTTTCGGGCTGCGAGTGGAACTTCACAAAGGACAGCCCATATGCCAGGGTCTACGGAGAGATCAGCCAGAAAGAAAGTGACCCATTGGCAGTGCTGGGGAGAGAACCCAGGAATCCTGGCTCCCAGCACCCCCTTCCCTGGTCTAACCATTAGACCTCACTCCCCCCACTGACACACCCTGCACCCCACGTTCACCACTTTTATAAGGTTATGACACATTTGATACAAAGTCTGCCTAGTGAGATATCACTTGAAAACTCATAATCCGCTGAACATCATTATCCTGCTAAAATGTATGTAACAACACTGTGTGTAAAGCTATGGGCTTTTACTATATGATGTTACTAAAATATGTTATGATTCTGGGGCACGCCCACCGACTAGCTTTTCAGAGACAACAAAGGACAGACCTATACCCCACCAGGTGTTAAGAAACTCTCAGCTGTGCAGGCAGGCATTCTCTGGCAGGGGGAAGGCATGAATAAGAAATGTACATTTCACCCCAAAGACAGTTCAAGCGTCACATACACAAAGTGAGGGGTAATAGTCAGGGAGAGAGGGGTAAAGGAATGAAAAACAGTGGCTTCTACCTCACGTCTTTGCTCATGCCATCAGTATATTCACTGGAAGGACACTGAACCAAGTGAGGGGTGTCCCAGGCTGAAAGGAAATCCAGCCTGTGAAATCTACTACAAGCTTTTGGTGAGAAAAATCCCTTTTGCTTTTCACTTCACTTAGTTGGGTAAATTAGGGATTCACTTCCGTGTTTATGCCTTATCACTTGCAATCAATGAGAATCGAGCTTTCTGCAGTTAATAAACGTCTCTGCTGGTTCCATCCAAAGCAGCGTGTTTGGACTGAGTGTTCGGGACCCTCCCCTTGGCTGGTGCCCAATACCTTTCCTTTGACGGGATTTCTACGCGCTCGGGCTGGCCGAGAGGGGGCTGAGCAGTACAAGACGCACATTTCTGAGGGACAAGGCCGGGACTAAGGATTTGCGGATGCTGCCCTGGGTGTCATTCAGGAGTGGCTAGGAGAACATTCCTGTCACTCAGCACGGGGTGACTTTACCAAGAGGACGCAGCTGTACCCTGGGGAACCTCGCACCCACCTGACTTGAGCAGGGGGCACTGCCAGCGGATCACGCACTCACCACTGTTCTGCATTGCCCGCTTTCACTCACCCACGTGTAATCCCTTCCACCCCTGCCCGGCCAGTATGCGAGGGGTCCCCAGACCAGGCTGCACTGCGGAGGAGGGTCCCAGGGTCGGGAGGGGTCCCACCTTGGTGTAGGGCTGGGTGCAGACAATTTTCACCCGGTCCCATTTCTTCTCGGCTGCTGCCTTCACCAGCTTGTCCGGGCCGAACATCCGGACTCGGTTGAGGTTGGTGCCGGCCTTGCTCTCCGAGGGCGACATGAAGGACGAGGTGACCAGCAGCACCTGGGGGGAGGAGGGGGGGCAGGAAGCCTGGGGTTAGAGAAGCCTCCGTAAACCCCTGACACCCTCCCACCCCAATCCTGTCGCTGCCTCAGTCCTAAGGGTGACTCCCCCTGGAGTCGCTCCGCTGGGCCCCACCTCACAGGGCTCACTGAACCAGGGCCACCCCTCTGCCCCCCCCCCCCAAGACCCAGGAGCTCCCCAAAGCCCAGCACGCGCGGCTTCCTCCCCCTCACCTCATAGTCCTGCTCGCTGGGCGAGGCGGAGCTGCCGGCCAGCACCTCCACGAAGGCCGAGCCCTCGTTGCCCACATCGATGCTGTGGATCCGCTCCTCCTTCTCGAACTGCCGCGGGCAACAGGGGGGAGAGTCAGGGGCCGGGGATGCGGCACCCACCCAGGGCCCACTTCCAACCCACTCCGGGAACCCAGGAGTTCAGGCCCCCCGTCCCCCTCCTGCTACAACCACTACACCCCCCCACCCTCCACCCTCCAGGGAGAGAACCCAGGAGTCCTGGCTCCCCCTTGCCCCCCCCTCCTCCAGGAAGAGAACCCAGGAGTCCTGGCTCCACGGGGGGGGGGGGGGGGGGGGGGGGCCCCCCCCCGGGGCGCCCGGGGGGGGGGGGGGGGGGGGGCGGGGCCGGGCCGGCGGGGGGGGGGGCCCCCCCGGGGGTGGGCTCCCCCCCTCCCCCCCCCCCCCGCAGGGAATGGTCTCCCCCACTCAGTCCTCCCGCACCCCCATGGGGAATGGTCTCTCCCGTCCCGCCTCTCCCCCGGGCAGGGAATGGTCTCCCCCACTCAGTTCTCCCCCCCGCCCCGAATGGTCTCTCCCGCCCCCTCCCCCGGGCAGAGAATGGTCTCTCCCGTCCCGTCGTAGTCTCGCCGACCCAGACCTGACCCCCCGGAATGGTCTCTCCCAGCCCGCCCCCCTCGGGAATGGTCTGCCCCGCACCGGGTCGGCGCTGCTCGCGGACACCACATGGCGGATCCCGATCTCCGGCATCCCCGCGCTCCGCCGCCGGGCGCCAGCGCTGCCCGCCCGCCCCCCGGAAACAAAACTCTGGCGCCCGCCGGAAGTGGAACCGCTCTGCGCCGCCCGCTCTATGTTCGCCCGGTCCTCCGAGCCGCTCTGCGCAGGCGCCGTTGCCCGGCGAGGGATTGTGCGCGTGCGCAGCGCCCGATCCAGCCCGAGACGCGGCGCGCGTGCGTGCTTCCTTCGCGCCTCTTTCGCCTGGTCCCCGCCCGATCGCGGCGCATGCGCCCCGGCTGCTGCTAGTGCGCATGCGCCTTGCCCTGTTCCTCCCCCTGGTGGCGCAGAGGTGAAGTCACATCAGAGCAGATCACGTGGTGCAGGGGGCAGGGATAGCTCAGTGGTTTGAGCGTTGGCCTCCTGAACCCAGGGTTGGGAGTTCAATCCTTGTGGGGGCCACTTACGGATCCAGGCAAAAATCTGTCTGGGGATTGGCCCTGCTTTGAGCAGGGGGTTGGACTAGATCCTTCCTGAGGTCCCGTCCATCCCTGAGATTGTACGATTCTATGTTTTGTTCCAACCCACCTGTCCCAGGAGCGAGGAGGCAATGCACTCAGGGGGCTTGCAGTACCTGTGCCTAGACATGCATCCCCCAAGCGTCGTCGTGGTCTGGCCTGGGGGGCAGTGGAGATCCCGCCCCGGACTGAGCCGGTCCATTGTCGGGGGCACAGTGTGTCCGGTAGAGTCTGTGCTTCGTTTGACAATGAACCTGGCCGGGGGCCTTCGTTCCTTACCGGAGCCTGATTTCTGGGCTAACAAGTTCTGTCCTACGCTGTGATCCTGTCGACTAATAAACCTTTGGTTTTACGCTGGCTGAGAGACACGTCTGACTGCGGAGTTGGGGTGCAGGGCCCGCTGGCTCCCCCAGGAGCGCCACACGGGCGGACTCGCTGCAGTTACAGACAGGCAGGTATCCTGAACCTAGCAGCTCCTCCCCCTGCCAGCCAGCTCATTTGCATTTTCACTGACCACTTCAGTCTCAGCCACTTGGTTCCCTGGATTCAAATTCAAATCCTCGGCCGTTACCGGAGCAGGGCCTGGATCCTGTCCCAAAGAGACACAGTCACCCCCCAACAGGACCTCATAGCCGATATCCCGGAGAACCCCAATGACCAGCCAGCCCGACCCCTCCTGGGTCTGCACAGGGATCCGGACCATAGGCAGGGCGAGGGGCTTCATCCCGGGGACCTTCACCCAGGTCACACAGCCCCTCAGCATCTGCGGCTGCACCACCCAGGGCCCGACAACAGTTCTCTGTGTCCCAGGGTCTCGCCACCCCAGGCATGTCTCCCCATTGACCACCACCTTCCACTCCCACTGGGGGTCCGAGGAGCCTGAGCCCAGGAGGCTCCACGCAGACATATAGGCCGGGGCCAGGCGTGGGAGCCTGTCCACCACCCCACCCATCTGGCTGACAGCGTCTATGGCCTTGGGACCCAGCAAGGGAGCTAGACACCGGGGCTTTTCTGCAGGGCCCCTCGTCTCCTCCCCCCTCCAAACGCGCCATGTTCCTGCTCCTCCCCTTCCCTCCCAGCGCTTCCCGCCCCTCCCCACCCCCCCGCTGCCTAACAGCTGTTTGGCGGCGCTTAGGACTTTCCCGGAGGGAGGAGGAGGAGTGTGGACACGGCGTGCTCAGTGGAGGAAGCGGCGACTTGGAAGGGGGTGGAATGGGGGCGGGGATTTGGGGAGGGGGTGGAATGGGGGCAGGGACTTTGGGGAAGGGGTGGAATGGGGGCGGAGTGAGGGCGGTGCAGTGATCCTTTTGACCCTGTCGTTAAAATGGATCAGCCTGTTCCTTGTTATCTGTGTGGAAGGCACTGCCAGGGGGCTCCGGGACCATCCTGGCACGTTTCTCTTACTAGTGATTAGTATCTTTCAGGCATGTGTATAATAGCAACATCAGCCTTCTTCTTGCCAATTCTGTGAGCAGGGCCTGCCTCTGACTCACAGCTTCACCTTGCTTTGTGTTAGCAAAGTCTTGACCATTCCTTTAGTTCAGGCCTCATGTCTCATACCGGGCCCCTGGTACAAGGGTTATGTTTCAGGGACTCATCTTACCACATCCCCCCACTTTTTGTCTTTTTATGGGGAGGATGTTCACCCATCGTCCCGGATGGCATGAGATGGCCTTCACCAGTATTTGTTACCTCCCATGAGGGGCTTCGTTAAGATCAAACGGCTCTCTAAACGATATTGACAATATGAATATCGGATACAGGTTCTGCTTACTATGGGGATGAGAAATGATTACTATATGTGACATATGAAGGGGCTTAACCATGAGCTTTAACACCTCACTCCTTAAAATGATTATTCATCACCACAGCGGCGCTGATCAGCATTTCCATCCCCCTCTTCACTCCGCGCTGTAGCTTGGCTTGTCTGGTTTGACGTAGCATGTGACAGCACATGCCCTGAGAACAGCTGCGCTTAGGGCCTGGATTCCCATTGGGATCACACCAAGGATGTAGAGTCACATCCTCTGGAATTGCTCACCAGGGTGTTTCCACCTCCCTTTGTACACTTTCTATTTCATTCCCTTGCTGTTGGATTAGGGATTCTTTGGCTCTCGCCACCAAATCATGTACATCCAACTGCAAGTGTTCCACTGGGGGGAACAGTTCGATCAGTAAGTCTTGTAAGCGCTCATGTGGGAGGATCGTTTCAGTGACAGCACTGCCTTTGCTCGTTGGCCAGAAGGCCTGGGCTCCTATTTGGATGGTGCTGGTAACAGGTACGCAGAATCCAGCATCACTTGTAGGGCAACCGTTGCCAGCTATGGAAAAATTATGATAACCTATAGCACAGACCACGTCCTGAATTCGTCCTGCCTCATTGACCAGTTCCTTTTGTCCCAGTCGGGCCCACCCTTCGCTGGAGTAGTTAATATCAATTGTGGCCTAGCACTCACACAGCCACCAGCCATTATGTTTTACACAACAAGCTTGATTAATTTCCAAGCCAGTTTCAGTTACGAGGCACGCGGTGGGGTAATGCTGGACATACGTCTTGTTTACAAGTGTCCCCACACTAGTTGCATAATATACCTTAACTGGCTCCTGCAACCATACAGGGACTGCCAGCATGAGAGAGACGCTTTTGCCGTCCTCCTGCTCCAATCTTGGAACCCAATCAAATTGAGCAAATCGTAGAAAGACAGGTACAATCTGGTTTATGCCTCGTTGCTGTATTTGTTTTACGATGGCTGCGGGGTTTAATATCCATGGCCAATTCTGAAGTTGCAACTGCCACAAACTTTGCTGTACTATTTTGATTACACGATTGCCATAGGCTGTGCAAATGCTGGTGATGAGGGACTGAACGGTAGCATTCAGGTGAACAAACCCTTGAGCAATCAAATGCATATTAGCAATAGTGATTGCGTGCTAGTCCAGTAATAAACTGCCAATACCTCCTCCTGTTTTAACTGTTTTGCCTATTTGCCTAGTCCAGTCACAATGGTGTTTATCTTTAAATTAAGATTGTCAATATCGGCAGAGTTCCATATGGACATGTGTAGTGGGGCGGTTGGCCACTGAGGCAGGTGCAACCTGAAGGACTGTCGTTACCCCCCCGCCCACCCAGACGGGGTGAGAGTGGAGTAGTGGGCACTGCCAGAGGGCAGTGTCCTGAAGCGGACACCGCCGAGCGGGGAGCAACGCGGTTCCCAAAGGAGCAGAGCAGACAACGGGCGAGACACCACGCGCCGAGGGCGCTCCAGAGCTGGCGAAGAGCTAATTCCCAAGACAACAGGCAGGAGGCACCAGCGGTGGTGAGTCCTGACTCCATTACAACATGCCAAGACCAACACTGTTCCTAATAAATCCCTCCTTTCTCTATCATGTTGTAGGGCGAGTTGGGAGCCCTTCCAGAATTGTAATTGCATCTCCACTTCCGAATTAAACCAATCCTTATAGTGTCTGGGGTACTGCCTTGGCATGGTCATACTGGCAAAATTGAGTTTTAGTGGCATGTAGATCCATCCTACATTCTCTACCACAGGGGTCGGCAACCTTTCAGAAGTGCTGTGCCACGTTTTCATTTATTCACTCTGAGTTAAGGTTTCGCGTGCCAGTCATACATTGTAACGCTTTTAGACGGTCTCCTTCTATAAGTCTATAATATAGAACTAAACTAGTGTGGTATGTAAAGGAAATAAGGTTTTTAAAATGTTTAAGACGCTTCATTTAAAATTCAATTAAAATGCAGATCTGATCAGTTTAGTGTGATCTTTGCCCTTGCTGAGTTTTCCAATGTCTGGCAGGGATTTGGATACTTTAAGCTGCATACAGGCTTCTGAGTGACCAGTTGTCTCCGAGAGCGACAGAGGACAGATTTCAGGTGTGAAAATACCTGTTCACACAGGTATGTGGATCCAAATGCGGAGAGCATTGCAAACGCAATTTTCTTCAAACAGTTACATTTCACTGGCAGGGACGTCCAGCAGGTCAGAATAGAGGCCCCCATGATCTCTCTCGGTAGCTTCAAGTGCGCTCCGCAGATGCACAACTTTGATGCCCACAATTCGGAGCTTTTTAACTGAACGAGCTGCATTTCGATATCTTCAACACCCATCCACCGAAATACAGACCAATCCAAGTCGCTTTCGTTGAACTTTTCTAGCGATTTGGCCCAAGGCTTAAACTTGAAATCTGTCAGAAAATTCTGATTCCAGATCTTGCGTGTACATTCCAATCCCATCGACGCTGACAGTGCAACGTGTCAATAGCTCTTTTAGGTGTTGGAAGTAGCAGAAAGTCGAAGTTCGAATATCCCGAGAAAACACTGCTAGTTTTACAACAAATGCCTTCCAGGCTTCATAAAGATCCAGAACTGTTTGCCCTGCACCCTGGAGATGCAGGTTGAGTTCGTTTAGGTGAGCGGTGATGTCAGTTAGAAACATGCGCTTACATATCCATTTGTCATCATCCAGTTCAGGGAAGTTTTGTCCTTTTTCCGACAAAAAGGCCTTGATTGCATCAAAACAGTTTACAAAGCGCACCAAAACCTTGCCACCACTTAGCCCCCGAATGTTGCTGTGAAGTGGAATGTCGTTATAAGCATTGTCCATCTCTTCTAGCTGTGCTTGAAATTGTCTGTGAGTCAAAGCAGATCGAGCAACAAGGACATTCACAATTTGCACCACTGTATTCATCACATTATTAAGCTCTGAATTAGAAATTTTAGCACACAGGTTTTCTTGACGGATGAAACAGTGACATTTGACTGTCGGGCAGCCAATTTGATCTTCAAGTAACTTTACAAATCCCTTCTGTTTTCCGACCATGGCACGAGCACCATCTGTTCTCAGAGAAAATATTTTTCTGATGTCAACTCCTCGTTCTTCAAAATGGTTTACAAAAGTTTCCGCTATATCTTCCCTCTTTGTTGTGCCATTGTGACGTTATTGACATAAACTGGGACCATATAGATCATTGTTGCAACCAAGGTCCTGTNTGAGTTGGCACTCTCAGTTGGGTTCCGCCAGAACCGCATTGTCACAGCCATGCAGGGGTTTTAGACAACAAAGTTCCTCTTGGATTTCATCGGAAGCACAATATCTTGCAGCAACTGCCAAATGTGGAACGTCGTTTATATCCACGCTCTCATCAACTGCAACGCTAAACACTGCTGTGTCTTTTAATGCAGTTGTCTGGTTTTCGTTAACGTTTTCTGCCATTTCACTTACGCGTCTCTCAAAGACAGGCAGTTCTTTTATTCTAGATATGCATCTTTATTTGGCAAATCATTGAACAAAACCTCTGAACTGCTGAGAAAAACTTCTTTTATATGTAACCCTTCTGCCCATCTAAGTTGGCGGCAACAAGGGCCGGGTTCTGTATCTAGAGGTTCCGTTTCAATAACGCAATGCAAAACCGGCTCGAGCCCCCACCCAGTGACCTGGGACAATTACATACCACCCCCTGGGCGCCTCTAAGAGGCAATACTTCCCCTCTCGCAAGCACAGAGTCTGAGTGTAACAGAAAATGTTTAATAACATGAGGTAAATGACATCAGCATTAAATTGGAAAAACACCACAAACAGGATTCATAACACAAACCAGGAGCAAAAAACCCACCCCAGCAAATTGGGCTGTGTCCTTTCCCTTTGGTGCTTGAATCCAGCAACCCAAAAATCACCCAGAGTCCCCAAAGTCCAACACCCCCAAAGTCTCTTGGGTCCAGCAACCACCCAAAGTCCCAAAAGTTCAACAACCCCCAAAGTCTCTGTCCCTGGTCAGTGCAGCCCCGGAGTAAAAGGGGGGCACGCAGGGTATTAAGGGGCACCTTACGTGATCCGAGGCCGGTCCGTCTCTCCGTGGGGTTCCGCCGCAGCCTTCACCACGAGCCAGTCCACTTCCTGCCGTCCCACAAACTGCTCCGCTCTACAAGCTGCTCCGCTCCACTCCCCGACCTGTGAGCCGCTCCAGCCATCCCCACAAACAGCTCCCCTCGCCATTCCTTGGGCTGCTCACTGCTCCACCAGCCGCTTAGCATTATAGCTTCAGGGCCCCACCCCCATTTAACACATTTCAGCTCATAGTAGGGGAGCCCCAGTGCTAGTGCACCATTAACCCAAGGTAAATTCAGCTCCACAGTCTGTAACTAGACTCCTAATGGAATCATAGTTAGCTCTGATATTCAACAGTGGAGAGAGGAAGTAGTACAATTGGTGTGTCAAGCCCTCAGACAGGGCCCATACCATCAGGTACAAATACCTGTCTCCATCCTCTCTCCATTCACTGGGGGTTGTAACCCAGGCCCCTTGTCTAACAAGTGCTACTTAATTACTGGTGAGTCTCTGTCATACAACAGTTCCACTGGCCTTGCTTCACCGAATCAGGGTAACAAAACTTTATTCTTCCTGCCCCAGTAACAGAGAAACTGGGGAATCTCACACCAGCCAAAGTAACCACTTTCAGTTGCTGTTGTTTCATGCCAGGCGGGTGGCTGTGCTTATGCAAACAAGATCAGCCCCTGGAGTTCCTTTCCACACTCGCCATAATTCCCCACCAGATGTCAGGGTAGCGCTCATCCGGACTCTGCTTACATATATATTCCCCAACAGCTTTCCGGTTTTTTGCAATGCACTGTACAATCTTGTCACTTCCTTCTGTGGCTTGATTTTCACTTACACTTCAGCATTTGAAAGCACTGCTTTGCTTCTCATATCCTGCTACTGCCTTTTTGATTGATTCAATCTTGTCTGCTTCATCAAGGAAGGTTTTTCTCGTGCTTCGTTTGAAAATGTTGTCAAACACTTGCTGTGCGACAAACAACACTTTCACAACCGAAAGCACAACCAGCTCGGTCCTTCTTTTGAATAAATCCAAATGTGTCTGTCCAAGAAGGCTGAAATGAATGGACATCTAACTTTGCTTTTTTACGAGCTGACATTTTGTCAAATGTACCCCTCAACTTACAGTGGGGAAAAAAACCATGACTGACGGCACGCACAACGTCAAACGCATTGCGCTGTTCCACGTGACGTGACAGTGATGTAAGTAGCAAATCAGGACTTAAAAATATCCCAGGACAGTGGCGCTGGAACGACTTTTAAGGTGGGGGTGCTGAGCTGTGCCCCCTCTTGCCCCTGTCTGCACCCCAGTGAGCCACAGCTAGGGGTGGCTGCAGAGTCCCGGGCCAGTGGCCGGGACCCCAGGATGGCAACAGAGCCCCCAGGACCAGTGGCCGAGACCAGCAGTGGGCTGAGCGGGGATGGCGGATGGAACCCCGGATGGCAGGGGGTCGGTAGTAGGACCCTGGGCTGGCAGCAGGCTGAGCGGGGCCAGCAGATGGGATCCTGGGGGCAGAGGGCCGGCAGTAGGACCCCAGGCCGGCAGCAGAGTCCCCAGGACCAGTGGCCGGGACCCGGGCAGTGTGAGTGCCACTCAGAATCATCTCGCATGCTGCCTGTGGCACGCGTGCCATGGGTTGCTGACCCCTGCTCTACCATATACTCTGCAGGGGGGTGTAGGAAAATTCCAGGGTAGGCCCTGGTTGTGCAGTGGGACACGCTCTCCTTGGGGTAACGTCGGTATGTGGAAGAGTGAAGGAGGCGAAGTTGGAGCTGTTGTCGGGCAGGCGTCCTCACATACCGGCACATGGTAGATGCAGTTACTGATACCTGGGGTTATAGACCAAGTTCCCGGGTATGTTCCTGTATCTCTTAATTGAATGTTCCGAATGCGAATGGACGCGCTCCATCTACCCTGCAGGTCAGCGAACTCCACCCGGCTTGTCCAATCGCCGTCTGTTTTTACAATTCCATTGAAGTAACTAATCAGTGTCCCCTGCTCAAAAGCAGTCCCAGAAAACTGTATCGGCCTCAGGCTTGTGTGCTTGGACAACACGTCCCAGAGTCAGATCCTCCCCCACCACTCCTGTGAGATATCGCTCCGGTCCTAAGCTCTCTGCCCCTGGTCCCTGCCAGCAGACTTAGCTGCCCGTCGTCCCGCTGCTCTTCCAGGCAGCCAGGCCTGCAGCCCCTTCTTCTCCTGCTCCATACAGAAACTAACTACTGCGCTGGTCTGCAGCTTCTTTTATATGGCCCTCCTGGGCCCTGATTGGCTGCTTCCCCTGCAGCCACTCTAGTCTGCTTGGAGGACCTCTCCACTGCTCCTTTCCTGGGATGGGTGGGGCAGAACCCTGAGGTTTGTAGCTTGTCACAGCATCACAGTGTGAGAGGGAGCCCAGGTTGGGAAGCCAAAGGGCACAGCTGTACCCCAGTTCCAGGTTGCACCCCGGGGAACCCGTCACAGTGGGTGGGAGTCCGGACTCCTGGGTTCTATCCCCAGCTATGGGATGGGAGAGGGGTTGGAGCAGTGGGGCTGGGAGTCCGGACTCCTGGGTTCTATTCTTGGTTCTGCCCCTTTGCCCCTGGCAGATGGGGACCTTCCTCTCACTCCGAGGGCTGAGCGGCTCCTCAGATGGTTTGAGATCCCAGCTGGCCGGCGCTAGAACAGGACCAAGCCTCATCCCTTCTCCAGGGTCTCTCAGAGCCACGGGGGTCGTGGTCCTTCGAACTCTGACCCAGCAGCCCCATTTGGCCTGTGGCTGGGGAGTCTCTGGGGCTGGACGGGGTTAAAAGGAACAGGCCCCACCACACACACACACACCCCCCGTTGTATCAGCACTGGAGCTGAGCTTTTGCAATTTCCAGAGAAAGGGGAAGTTTCTCTGCTGCAGCCAGACAACAAAGTGAAAGGCTCCCACAGGAAAAATGGTGCATGGAGCCAGAACTCCGGAGTCCTGACTCTCAGCCCCCTGCACTAACCACTAGACCCCACACCCCTCCCCCAGCTGGGGATAAAAACCAGAAGTCCTGATTCCCAATCTCTGTAACCACTAGACCTTATTGCTACCAAACCAGGAAGTATGTTGCCTTTAAAGTCCAGGAACAAACTGCCATGGTTCCCTTTCCTCTCCTGAGCCACCAACCACTCACGGCGCCCGGGGCTATTGCCACAGATGTAGATGAATATGATTCCTCATTACCTGCCCACAACCTCCCTGCTCACCCGTTAGTGTCAGCGGTGGGATCAGACCAGAGTCCCAGCTGCTAACCCAGGCCCAGGGCCCAGGTAAGAGCCACTTTCCCTTGTTTTGGGGCAAAAATCCAGAGTTGGGGAGAATGATTCTTCGCATCTCTAAATGACTGAAAGGAAATTAAACGGTGAGAGTTTCTTATGGGAGGGGCCGCAGCTAAGATCAGGGACCCATTGTGCCAGGCACTGCCCAGACACAGCCAGAGACAGTCCCTGCCACAAAGAAATTACACTTAAAATAGACAATAGGTGAGAGAGAAAACTGAGGCACAGAGAGGAGCAGTGACTGACCCGCTGTTGTATGGTGGGTCCATGACAGATCTCAGAGCTCTGTGTCCCACTGCAGTGCTCTAGCCTGGGCCACACTGTCACACTGTAACTGGGGGTAGCATTGAAAATACACCAGGGGCTCCCCAAACCCGGCGAGAGCCAGTCTCTGCCCGACGAGCTCACGGTGTAAGATCTGGGGACTGAACATGGCAGGGCAACATTGCCCTGCGCCGTTAAACTGCTGCCGTGCCCCACCCCAGAGCAGGCTGCATTTCACTGCTGGTTGAAAAGATCAACAACTGGGCAGGCTGCGAAGGTGTCTGAGATCATAAGGGGGAGACCACGCGAGACTGATCAACTGTTCAGAGACGGAGCCTGGTGTTTGGGGGAGAATTGGGAGCTGGGAGCCAGGACTCCTGGGTTCTATCTCAGCTCTGCAAAGGGAAATTTATTTTCAGACACACCCGGGTACTCAGACCCTTGCTGGCCAGTTGCCCCATTACCCAGAGAGAACGTTCTCAGAGCGGTCGGGTAACATCAGGCACTGGCTCTGCCCAGGCCCTGGTCACAGAGACACAGAGACGGGCCCCCGATAAACAATCCATCTATCGGAGAGGAAGGAGCAGAGGAAGCGCTGGGGGTGCGGAGCTGCAGGATGGGCCTGGAGGGTTCAGCAGGGGGCGCTCTCCCCTCGCAGTCAGGGCTGGCCCCAATGCCCTAGGGTGGCGCTGGGGGGGGGCTGTGCTGGAAGGAGGGGGGCTCTCTAGGGGTCTCTCCCCTCGCAGTCAGGGCTAATCTCTGCTTCTGGGGCTTTGCTGTTCCCAGCTGAGACCCTGCCCCCTTGTGCCTGTGATACCCTTTCCCCACCTGGCTGTCTCCCAAGGGGTCAGGACGTCTCCCTGGGGTCCCTGCCACATCCCAAAACGGTTTGTTCCCTTCCCCCTCCCTGATTCTCCCTGCATATGTCAGCTCCACATAGGAACCGTCCTCTGGTCCTGCCCTGAAACTGCCCTCTGCGTTGCTGTGAGCTGCCAAACAGCTGCGCGTCTCTCCCCAGAGGTGGCTGCATTTCACCCCTGAGGCCATGAGCCCTGCACACACGGCCCGCTAGGCACACGGGGATAGAAATGCCACCAGTCCTTGCTCTGTGGGGCCAATCTCCGAACTTTACTCCCTTCTGGTTAGGAAATTCTTTTACGAAGGGCCCTAGGTGTAAAATACCTGGTTGTGCAGCCGATCCCGCGGCCGGACGCCATCGCCCGGCGCAGACGAGCTGTCACCCAGACATGCTGCAGGTGACTCATTCCCGGCCCCTTTCCCCTCCCAGGCCGGCGGAGCGCTCTGTCCTGGACGGAGATGGCCTTGGTGCTGGTCCCTGCCTTTTGCCTTCTGAGCGGTGAGTAATTCACACAGACGCGACGCACTGCCGCCCAGGGGACCGGTGGGGAGCGTTTCCCAGCCCTGGGAGTGCGTCTACACTGCCAGGAGGGGGCTCGGAACCGGGTTCATCGCAGGGACGTCCCAGCCACTCACGCCAGCGGCTCCAGGTCAAACCTAGGGGGTGTCTGGCCTTGAACCTGACCCCGAGCGGCCGGGTCCTCGCTGCTGGTTTCCTGCGGTGGAGAACACGCCTGGTCCTCAGGGCAGAGTCAGTCTGGTCTAGCCCCGGCCACCCTGGGCTCAGCCGCTCTCGTCCCCCGGGCTGCCGTTTTCCCTGCGCCACGTCCTGCCTCTGGGCGTCTCGCTGCCCCGGCGAGTCGGGGCGTCTCTTGGGCCGGCCTGGAGAGCTCTGCTCCCTGCCCTGCCCGTCCGCCCAGCTCGGGCCCTGCTGGCCCCTTCCCGCGTCCACACCCGGCTCCTTGTGCACGGGAAGTGCCTGAACTCTGGTTGCCAACCCTCCAGGATTGAAAGATTAATCTTTAATTACAAATTGTCATGTTATGAAACCTCCAGGAATTTGTCCAACCAAAGTTGGCAACTGTAATCTGACCCCTCGCCAGTGGGGCTCGTCCTGCAGTCAGGGCCTCTGGCCCAACGGCCAAACACCCAGCTATGGAGGGGACGAGGGGTGCCCTGAGGGGTGATATGCGGGCTGAGTTGAGGGGGGACGAGGGGTGCCCTGAGGGCTGATATGGGGACTGAATTGAGGGGGGACGAGGGGTGCCCTGAGGGGTGATATGCGGGCTGAGTTGGGGGGGATGAGGGGTGCCCTGAGGGGTGATATGCGGGCTGAGTTGAGGGGGGACGAGGGGT